>NC_046660.1:35576261-35603198 GCF_010883055.1 Belonocnema kinseyi | reverse complement strand
ACTTTTTTATTGCAAATTCGGATTCAGCGTCGAAAAATACATAAGAATATATAGGTCTGGTCAATTGCACAGACACTTTTGTTTTTTTTGTGGGCCTGTGTTCTTTATTCCTGAAAAAATTACTAACATAAGCTCGTTGTGTAACATAGTTGTTGAAGATAAGAGTTATAGAAAATAACTATTTTATTTAAAATTGCACATTATTTTGATAAAAAATTGATTTAAGCAAATAATTCAGTGCGTCAATTCGTTGCAGATAAAAATAATTTTCTACTAAAATCGTATAGTTTCATCATTATAATGGTATTTATCAAGAAAAAATGGGCATTAATTGGGCAACATTTTTCATGTTACTCAAATCTGTTTTAAATGATCCTAATTGAAAACGAGCTTATTTAAGTAATTTATTTATAGATAAAGAATAAGATTTTTTAAATGGAACAGAAAAATGAAATTCTGAAATTGAATCAGAGTCTTCTCAGAAATTCAACACAGATCATTTATACAAAAAAAACTTCCATTTCTGTTCAGAATTACAGATTGTGAACTCACATGAAATGAAATTAGCAGATCCGTTACAGATCTAGGGAAAGGATGAGATGGAAAGTAAGTGAAGTGAGGGAGTGGAAGTAGGAGGAGTGATGGGTGAAGGTCTGGTAGGTAGATGAAGTATAAGGAGAGAAAGGACGGGGCAGCAAGGATAAATGAAAGGATGTATGGAAGGAGGGGAATAAAAGGTGAATGGCGGGGATCTAGATGAAGTGAGGGCAGAGGAAGGACGGGATGAAGAGTATAAGTAAGAGGGACTAGGGGAGTATAAGGAGTGATGTGTGGAGGACACAAAAATAGACTAAGTGTGGGGAGGGGAACGACGGGGTTGGGTAGATACGCGAGGGGCGATACAATAGTAGGGGAGTGATAGGTAAAGGACGGGTAAGTATCAAAAGTGAAGAGAGAGGGAGGATGGGATAGGAATGATAAGTAAGAGGAGGTAGATGAGTAGAGGGAGTGATGGGTGAAGAACGAGGAAGTAGAAGTGAGAGAAGGGGAAGCAGGAGAGTGACGGGTGAAGGAAGGGAAGTAGATAAAGTGCGGGAAGAAGAGGAAAGGAATAGAGAGGACAAGTAAGAAGGGTTAGAAGAGTATCAAAAGTGATGTGCAGAGGACAGGAAAGTAGATGAAGTATGGCGAGGAGAAGGAGGGGACAGTGGGGATACGTGAGGGAAAATAAAAAAGGAGGGGAGTGATAGGTGAAGAATGGAGAAGTAGCTGAAATGAGGGGAGAGAAAGGGTGGGATAGGAAGGGTCAGTAAGGGTAGGTAAGGAAGTAGGGAAGTGATAGGTGAAGCACAGGAAAGTAAGAGAAGTGCGGAGGGCGGAAGTAAGGAGAGCGTAAGTTGCGGAGGGAAAAGTAGGGGAAGGGATACGAAATGAAGGGAAGGATCAAGGGGAAGGAAAGAGTGAGAGGAGGGTAATTACAAGAGGAGAAAGGATATAGGCGGAAGAACCTGAAAGTATGGGGAGAAAGATTTAAACGACTTAATTAACCTTTTAATAGGCTACACAACCCCTTTTGACTATTTTTTTATGAATTTGACTAATTTTTTAAATTATGAAATTAGAAACGTTCTTTAACGAAAAAGTGAAAAGTTTGTCAGTCTTGTTGAAATGTGATGATGGCTCAGGAAGGCTGAATCCTGTTAGCTAGTGAATCCATCTCGTGAATTCTCTACATGGATTCTCCTTATCTTCGTCTTGCATACGTAACTGCTATAGTACGAACGGAAATTGCGAGTGAGATTTAATTAATTGAGCTCATTTATAGAGTTTCTTTTCCCACGTCAAATGTCACTTGTATTTGATAAACAAATTTTAAGGTTAGGAATGAATGACGCTTGCGAAAAATATTACAGAACAAAAATGAGTATCTTATTCATAATCAGGGTGACCGCAGATACAAAAATTAGAAATCAGGGAGAAATCAAGAATTTTGAAAAAAGATGCAAGTCAGGAAATTTCTGTAAGAAGCACTTTCAGTAACTTTCAAGAATTATCAGGGACGCCACACAGTCACCAGTAGTAACTTTTTTCCTAAATCACTTTTTTAAAGATAAAGTTACTATAGTCACTTTATTTATAGATAAAATCACACAAGTAAATTTTTAAAATGAAAAGATGACTATAGTCACTTCTATTTTAACCAATTAACCCTTTTCTCAACCACTATTGAATTAAGGTCTATACCTATGTTTGAAATTCCTTCGATTCGTTTCAAATATTTGAGAGCTATTTATATCAATTCAAAGGAGCTTTAAAGAGCTTTAGTTTAAAGGGATTTCAAACGATTTTAAAGAATTTGAAATATTCATGTTATCTTTAAAAATTCTAAGGAACTTTGAATATATTGAAATAATATAAAGTGATTGCAGAAGATATTTAAGATTGTAAGATATTTTTGAAACTTTCAATGTGTATTTAAAAACATTAAAAAGTTTTAAGGAATTTCAAAGGTTTCAAAGGATTGCAAATATTTTAGGATATTCAAAAAGACCCCAAGAGATTTTCTGTAAATTAAATTTTTTTAAAGCATTTCCAAAAATGTTAATGATCTCGAGGGACTTGAAAAAACTTATAGGGGATTTCAAAAAACTTGCTGGAATTTAGAAAGATATAGTACGATTTCATAGAAACGATAAGGGTTTAGGATATTTAAAAATATTTCAAGATATTTTATAAGATTTTTAAGGGTTCCAGGATTTGAAATATTTTTGAGTATTTTGAAACACCCCAAGGAATTTTTAATAGATTTAAATAATTTAAATGTATTTCAAAGGATTTGAAATATATTAAAATATTTTAAAAGATTCCAAGGAACTTTTAGAGTTCTAATAAGTTTCAAGGAAGTTCAAAAGATTGCAAAGGATTTCAAATGTTTTACGGTATTTTTTAACAGTCCAAGAAACTTTTAATCGATTTCAATAATTTAAACGAGCAATTTCAGAAGATTTCGAAGTATTTGCAATAATTCAGGGTATTTGGAAATATTTCAAGGAATTTTTAATAGGCTTTGAATAATTTAAAAGAATTTCACAGGATTTTCTAAACTTTCCAGTATTTAAAAAAATTTCAAGAAATTTCCAAGTGCTTTAAATTGTTTCAAGCGATTTTGAAAAATTTGAAAGAATTTTCAATAAAAGGATATTTCAATAGAGTTCAAGGAATTTTTAATAGATTTCAATAGTTTAAAAGGATTTCACGGGGTTTTCTACATTTTATGGTATTCTTAAACATTCCTTTAAATTTTCAAGAGCTTTAAATTGCTTCAAGCGATTTCGAAAGATTTCAAAGGATTTGCAATGGCAATTTTTATAGTGTTTTTAAAAATTCCAAGGAATTTCGAAGACCTTTCAGAAGTTACAAAGGATTTCAAAAATTTTTAAAGGATTTGCAATATTTTATGGTATTTTAAAAGATTTACGGAATTTTTAATATATTCCAATAATTGAGAAGGATTTCACAGTACTTTTTAGATTTTATGGGGTTTTAAAAAATTCCGAGGTGTTTTGAAGACCTTTTAGAAGTTTCGAAGGATTTCAAAAGATAACAGAAGATTCAAAACATTCTACAGCATTTAAAAATATTTCAAGGAAATTTTAATAGATTTTAATAATGGAATGGGATTTTAAGGATTTGAAATATCTGAGGGTATTTTAAAAGATTCCAACGGATTCTCAAGAGCGTTAAAAAGTTTTAAGTGATTCAAAACATTTCAAAGAATTTGCAATATTTTGAAGTATTTTGAAAGATTTCAAGGAATTTTAAATCTAATTCAATAATTTGATATGATTCGAAAATATTGGAAAGATTTTAGGGTATTCTTAAATTTTAATTGATTTTAGTAATTTAAGGTGATTTCAAAGGACATGAAATATTTTAGGTTATTTTGAAAGATTACAAGAAATTTTGAAAAGCTTTAAGAAGTTTCAAGGGATTACAAATGATTTCATAGCATCAAAAATTTGTAAAGGTTCCAAAGATTTGAAGATATTTGAAAGTTTATTTGCAAATCCTGTGAATTAATTCGCAATTCACCCTGAATTCTTATTAGTTTATCCTAAATTCTTTTGTATCCTTTTGAATCCTTTGGAATTGTCTTGAATTTTTTATATTCAACTGAATTCTTTTAAATGTATTCAATTCTACTCAATTCAATGGATTTTTAATATATACGTTTTTAATTTTTGCTGAATCAATCCTGAAGTCCTAAATTCACCTTAGACTCATATCAAACTTATTGATTACTAATTTGATGAGTTTCTTCAAATGCTTCTTTTTGTTAAAGTCCTCTAAATACACTCCCATTTTATTGAAATCAACTGAATTTTGTAGATTATTTCTCAAGTGACTAAAAGTCTCTCAAATATAACTTGTATTGCTTTGAAGTCTTATAAATTTATTCTGAATTCGTTAAAAGTCACTTGCAACTTTCATAAATTCCATTGAATTTTTTAGATTAAAAAAAATAGTCACATTATTAATGTACATTAGCCAAATTTTCGATTAAGAATTAATCACTTTTTTACTTTCTCGGTTTAAATAGGTCACTTTTTCAAGTAAATTAGGGTGTGGCAGGCAGCATTGAGGAATAATAAATGATACATTCATAAATTTTAATTTCTTTTGTATCATCTATAATAGAAAATGAAAAATTAGTCAGGGAGAAATCAAAAAATTTGGAAAATGAAATTTTACAGCTACAGGGATTACTTAATGCAATGCTGAATTATTTTCAGTTAGTAGCTTTGTAAGAAAAAATAATTTATGAACAAATAAATAAAAAATGAATCAATAAATATAAATATATATTTTTAAACTTACCCTTCTTTTACTTTTTATATTGTCCAGTTGTCTTTGTGTCGCCTCCCCGATGCTTTGCGAACCCCATAATTCTAAGCCGACCCTCGCGTATGTGTATGTCATCGAACCAATTGGCAGAAAATACGTCAAAATCATAAAAAATACGCTGTATCTGTAACAGAAATATTTTTTTACATAAAAATATGTTAACATAGGGTTATGATTTCGTCATTATAACTCGAGGAAAGAGAGGTAACATTTTATAAAATTTTATAATTGAAAAAATTAATTATACAATAAGAGGGCAGGGTGAAGTAAAAAATTATTCTTTTTAAAATTGGTTTTTGAATTATGTGTAAAAGTTGAGTTATCCTTTCAGGATGAACAGTGGTATAAAATAATATAGATAACACTTTTGGCCACCACTAAGGGGATTGAACCTTTGCAAAGTTAAACAATTTTTTTACTATGGATTGAAAATGTAATAATATAAAAACATATTTTAGAAAAAATAATCTTTTATGAAGTTACTCTTTTTTCAAATACCAATAAAAATAACCTTATTTGTATTTTTTCAATAGTATACTTATTTACATTATTTTTCAGAGTATTTTTAATGAAAATAGTTCTGTTGGATTCGAAAAAGCACCCTACTATAGTATTTTGTTGAAATTGAAAAAAATGATTACATGAAAATACTCATAAAAATAAAAATTAGCAGCACTAGAAGTTGTATTTTTTGAAATTTAGATAAGTAACGATAAGTTTCTGTCAAAAAAAAAAAAAAAAAACGAAAACAGATCTTGGAGATATTTTTCTTTAATTTGAAATAAGTTTGCCATTAAGAAAATCCGGAAAAAAAGTAAAAAATGTGATTATAGCAAAAAATCAGATTACTAAAGATTAGGTGACAATAATGAGTGGTGGGGGAGGGGCGTGTTGTTACCTTAGTCTTTTTTACAAATTAATTAATTAATTTTAATTATATCATTTATTTAATTTAATTTAATTAATTAATTACGTTAACCTTTCAGAAAAGCTTTACGTAATATACGGTCAAACCCTGATAAAATTTGCTTTGATCCCACTTACATTTCCGATAGTAGAACAATTCTTCTTTTGACAAGCGACCTCCTTTTTAAAATTTATAAAGAATAATCGAGATAAAGTTTCCATCGACGTTTTCAGTCTCACGTTAATTCTTTTTATAATTGCAAAAAGTAGGAGCGACGTTCATTATTTCTTAATTTGACAATAATTAACCTGATTTATAGACAAATTATTAAAAGATTTCCCTTCATTCTGCGAAATCAATTCATTTTTATTTTAGGGAAAACCGGGGCGAGATGTGCATTGTTATCGTTCGCAGTGTAATATTTTCAATCTATTGTAGATTTTGGAAAATGCAAGTGATTTTATATAACCTCTATCATAATAATTCCGATATATTTTTAATGAATACCTTTATCAAAACCTGCTGTTCAATTAACATGTATTTAAAATTTGGTATTGATAATATATTCTTACAACTTTTTGAAAGTAATTTGTAATTTATTTTTATAAAATTCATACCTGAACACCCATAATTCTAGGCTGAATACACATATTTATTTTTATCCAAAATTGAAAGAAACAATTTTAAATATAAATTTTAGAAGCCTTTTGCAAATTGTCCGTATTCATGAAATTCCGCCTTTAATATACTGTAAAAACTCTAAAAATAAAATTTATAAATAAAATCAATTGCAGCTTTTTTGCACTAGAATTACATGACAAAACATATTTTACCGTACCTATTTTCAAAAATTGCTATTCTGAAAAAAATATCAACAAAACTCACGTGTTCAGGCCTCTGGATTACTTTAAATATAAAAATAATATTGTTTGTGTTACAAATTTAAAAAAAAAACAGTAAAACATTTCTTCAAGTTTTAAGAATGAATTTCAATGTTTATTTAAAATTTTATCATTTAGTCGTTCCCCTTTTTCAATTCTATTATTTTATTTCAAATTGAATAAAATTATTGAAAATTCAACAAATTTGTTATAAATGTAAGAAAAGAATATATTTTATTCGAAAAATTCGTCTTTTTGATTTGATAATTCGACTCTTTCTGAAGAAATATCGTTTTTTTTTTGTTTAAAAATGTTACTGCCTGGTTCGAAATGAATCTGTTTCGGTTGAAAATTCACATTTTCGGGATGAAAATGGAACTTTCTTGTGTCAAAATTTTCTATATTTAGCTATAAATTAGAACGATTTGTTTGAAATTATGTACTTTGTTGCAAATTTATCTTTGTCCAAGTATTCAAGTGGCTGGTTCTAGATTAATTTTTTGCTGAAAATTTATATTGTTAGGTTGAAAATTTAACTGTTTTTAAGAAAATTTATCTTTTTATCATGAAACTTCAACAATTTAATATAATATTACACTATTTGGTACAACATTAATGTTTTGTTGTTGAAAATCAACTTTTTTATTGAAAACTAATTCTTCTTAATGAAAACTACACTACTTCTTTGTTTAAAATAAATCTTTTTTTAGTTAAAATATTAAAGTATTTAGTGAAATATTTTTTGAAGCCAAGCAAAAATGTTATCTAAAGATTAATCAAATATAATTTAGACTAAGTTCATATTCATTGTTCAAAATATTTAGTTGAAAATTTATGCAGTCTGTTAAAAATTCGTATTCTTTTGTAGAAAATTGATCTTCTTGCGGTTTGAATATTTGTCCTGTTTGTAGAAATTTCACCTTGTTTTGTGAAAGCTGCATCTTTCTGATAAAAATTAATCTGTGTCGGTTACAAATTAACTTATTGTTAATAATGAACATTTTTGGGTTTAAAATTCAATTGCTTTTTAGAAAAATTCATGTTTTTAGCACAAAAATCATCCGCTTGGTAGAAAATTTAAATATTTGGTTAAAAAAATTATTTTTTCTGTTGAAAAATCGTATTTTTTTGCAGAAAAAGAATTTTTTTGGTTAAAACTGCAACTGTTTGATTGAAAATCAATATTTTTTAGTTAAGGACTCAATACTTTATTGAAAATTAATCTTTGTTGTTTAAATATAGCTGATTATTTTGGATTAAAACAGGTTTTTATTGAAATATAAACTCTTCTGTTGAATGTTGAACTACTGTCTCAAAAATGAATTTTTTTATTTGAAGATTTATAATTTCAGTTAAATACGGTTTTTTTGTTTTGTTTCAAATTAATTTTTTTTCAGAAAATTTAAATTCAATAAGTTGGTTGTAAGATAAATTTTTCTTTGGAAAATTTATATTCTCGGGTTGAAAGTTCAACTGCTTTAAATAAATTTGGTCTTTTTGGCTTGAAAATTTTACAGTTTAGTACAAATTTCAACGGTTTTGTAAGAAAATTAGTTTCTTTTTGTTACAAATTAATTCCTCTCATTAGAAATTATAATAGTTTAGTTTTGTTACGTATTTTGTTGAAACTTCGTCTTTTTAGTAGAAAATTAATTTGCAGGGTTGCAAATTCATCTTTCTTGTTGAAGATTGATCTATTTGATTAAAAGTTCAACTGCTTGGTAGAAAACTCACTTTTTTGGCTTTGAAAGATTTTGGATGAATTTTTTTTATTGACTGAAAACTTTTTAGGGGATCAGTCCCTAATCAGCTTTTTTCCATTTTCCGGTATGTTGTGATTCTTTGAGATGGCGGACATATTATTTTAACAATTGGCGTAGAGATTCAAAAATATTTTAAAAATAAATGTGAAGGAATAGTGACACATGCAGATAATTGTAAAAAAGTAGTGTCCTTATTTTCGTTTTTTTCGAAAGAGTTAGTCCAAAACATACATATTTTGAAACAAAATTCACTGTCTCATTTCACTCCATATGTAATAAAATGTATAAAACGAAGCAAGTATGTGTAGTTAAGTTCAAGAGGAAAATGGAGTTTCAGACAATCAGACTCAAGGTATTTCAATTTCTATGAAAATTCTGTGGAGTTTGTTTTGCAGAGAGAAATACTTCAGATGACTCTATGCGAATAAAAGTAAATTCACATTTCATTCTGCTTTCTTATTGCAAAAGTAAGACTTGAAGCAAAGTACAGAATTACGCCAGTGACCTGCTTTGCACGCATGCATGGGCCACAGTAGTAACAGCTGTTTACGTCAGACAGTAAGGGTAGTCACGAGAGGTGAAACAGAAAAGTGCAATTACTATTGTATTCCTAAAGTCATAATGAAGATTAAATTACTCGACGGTAAAAAAATATATACAAAAAATAATTATGTGAGCCAAAATGTTGTAGTTATTAAATTATATGTTGCTAGCATTGACGCCGATACGTTCTGAACCACTCTCTTTTTCCAACAACTAGTTTTTGGAAAATCAACTACCAAAGAGTGACGCCCAAGTTCGCCTATTTTTTGGACCTCCTTAGCAACCTGTTGAAAAAATACAAAAATATGTTACAGGTATCAAGTTACCCCTATTTAGGGGTTGAGAAGACCCCAGAAAAATTGAAAAATAGAAAATACCACTAATTATACAATCATTTTTTACATCAACCTCTTATCAATGAAGAAAATACGTGCTTTTACTTTTATAAGGTTTATTTTGTAGAAAAAATACAATGAAAAATGATTTTATGATTAGTGCTATTTCCTATTTTTTATTTTTTGGTGGTCTTATAAACCCCTAAATAGGGGTAATTTTTTGAAATTGATAAAAACCGAAAAACAATGCTCGCTTTGGGTTTTAAGGACGAATAATTTGATACATACAAAATATTTTTCGATTTTTCATCCGGTCGCTAGCGAGGTCCAAAAAATAACGACGTTGAAGTTTGCCACAGATATGGATTTCAAAGTTGTGTAATTAAAATAAAAAAACGAAGAGTCACATTGAAAAAGTAAAAACACCTGTGGACTCGTCTCGGAAATATCTCGATGCGCATTTTTTGTTTTTTTGTTTAAACAATTTTTTAAACAATTACGCTATTTGTTATTTTTCTGCAATTGTTATAAACCAAGTATGCATCCGATCGAAAAACCAAGTGCACCAGTGCATTCCTCTCGAAAAAATCTAGATGTGCATTTCTTGTTTTTTTGTTTAAACAATTTTCTAAACAATTACGCGATTTGTTATTTTTCTGCAATTGTTATAAAATATTAATCTTCTTGGCAACTAATTCGTCTTGTTGATTGAAATTTCTTTTCTTCAATTAAAAATGATTTTTTTTAATAGAACAATAGTTTTTGATTGAAATGTAATTTTTTATACTGTAAATGTAACTGTTTAATGTTTTATCAGATATTTATATTTTTTGATAGAAATTCATTCATTTGATCAAAATTTTATCTTTTGTGTTGAAAATCCAAGTATTTAGTTAAAAAAAAATATTTTTTTGGTTGAAGATTCATTATAAAAACAAAAGATCAATTTCTTTGTTAGAAGAAAGTTTTAGTAGGCACAGACATGTGACATTCTTTGTGACAGTCCTTTAACTGAAACTGAAATTCGTATTATTTTAAAGGAAGATTATTTTTAGTTGACGATTTCCCTATGCATCCTTTTCTCATCCATACCACATAAATTTTCAAGTAATTTTAATAATTTTTTGTTTCATGCAAAAAAATTAGAAATATATATTGCACTTTTGCGTTCTAGTTAGAACTGTTCCTACACTGTTTTGTTCTTCAAAAAATTTGTTGTACACAATTATATTGATCAGATTTTTCCTGCACAAAACTTTTCCTACACAGAATTTAATACTATTATATTTATTTTACACTAAATTATTCTATACACAAGATTTCCTACACAGAATTAAATAGTAATATTTTATTATCAAGATAGTCTTTAAAAATTGTTACTTAAAAATATAATGTCCAATATTTTTCTGCACAAAATATATTCTGCATAACATATTAAAGAGTACATAAAATATTCTTTACAAAAAGTAGATCCTACACAAGATGAAATGATTTTAGTTCTGATTTAAATCTTGTTACTGTTATATAGCAAATATTCAGAGTGAAGATAAACAGGCATGTTGTACATACAAGAACTAAGAGCAACACTATTCCTACATAATTAAAAACATGTTTTATGTAGGAAAAGTTTCATACTTAATGCTTGTGTGTAGAATATTCATGTGTGCGTTAACTCAGAATATTTGCTATGTTGCAGAAACAAGATTTCAATTAAAACTATATTTATTTCATCTTGTGTGGGATCTACTTTTTGTAAAAAATATTGTATGTACTTTTTTGAATAAGTTATGTAGAGACTATCTTGAGAATAAAATGTGACTATTTTATTCTGCATAGAAAATATTTTGTTAAGGAAAAAAATAAAAGTATCAAGCAATATTAAATTTTGTGCATGAAATATTCTGTGTAGAATAAATTTTGTGAAAGAAAAATATAAGCGTATTAAATTCTGTGTAGGAAATATTTTGTTTAGACAATATTTTGTGTGGGAAAAAAATAAAACTATTAGGCAATATTACATTCTGTGTAGAAAATGATCTGTGTAGAAAAAGTTTTTTCCTAGAAAAAGTCTTATGTAGGAGAAATATAATCAGTGTACTCGTGTACAATATAATTTGTGTAGGCAAAAATTGTGTAGGAACGGGACAAACAAAGCTTTCACATTTCAAAATTGTTGTTCTTTTTTGTAGAAATTAACTATCTTGGTAAAAAATTTATCTTTTTGGTTAAAAATATAAATATTCAATATAAAGAATCACTTGGTAAAAAATTTATATTACAAATGTAACTCTTTCGTTGGGAACTCATTTTATTAATTGAAATTTTACTATTAAATCTTTGGTGAGCAAATCATCTTTTTCTCTTAAAAATTCATCTCTTTGTTTTAAAATTGAGACATTGGGATTGAAGATTCATTATTTTAGTTGCAAATCCTTTATTTTGCTTGATTTTGGATTATTTTAATTAAAAATTTATCTTTTTTTTGACATTACTTTGATTAGCTGAAAATTTAACTATTCAATTTCATTATCTTTTTGTTTCAAAATTAATCTTCTTGCTTCAAATTCCCTATTTTTGGTTTAAAATTAAACTATTCCAGTAAAAAGTTAAACTATTTTGTGAAAATTGAATTTGTTTAGTTTATAATGGATCTATTCCAGTTAAATAATACAGAGTTACAAATTCATCTCTTTGGTCAAAAATTCACTTATTCTAGTTAAATATTTCGTCATTTAAGTTAAAAAATAACCTAATAGCTTGGAAATTCAATTATTCCAGTTAAAAATTCATTATTTTAGTTAAAAATGCATTAATTTGTTAAAAAAAGTAACATTTGTTAGTAAAATTGCTTTCTTTTAAATACAAATGTAACTCTTTCATTTGCATATTTCATTACTTTTGGTTGAAATTTTAACTCTGGTTAAACATTAATTTGATTAACTGAAAATTAAACTATTCAATTTTTGGTTGACAATGTATCTCCTTTAGTTGAAATGGACTATAATTTAGTTTAAAAACAGAATAGATTTAAATTTTAAGTTTTCGAAATTAGAGTAATTTACAGACAAAATGTACAACAAGTTCAATGCGGAAGTAGTAACAATGGATCTTAAGTATACACGCCCAATCGTCTGAGGCGCTGAAAGGTAACAAAAAGACAGGTAACTCATCGGGCGCCTGGGGGAGGGGGAACGTCTAATTCCCATGCTAGGTAGCCCAAATTTTTATTATCTAATTCGTATTATATTATTTATGACTACCCAGCAGTCTATATACACTTTACAATTCTCAAAATCTATCCAATGTTTATATTTTTCTAATATTCTGAAATATATCTATTGTGATTGAAGATCCTTTCGGATATATATTGGGATACATCTTGCCAGACTGTTTGACAGGTGGTTTTTCCACTCATTAACCATAAGAATAGAATGATAATAATTTATGGATTTACAGCAAACACAGTCCCCTTTTGAATATTAAAGGTGACCTTACTTAAAGAAATACATGCCAATTATCTGTCCAATGAGTATATGATTATAACAATTGTAGAAAAATAACAAATAGCGTAATTGTTTAAAAAATTGTTTAAACAAAAAAAAAAAATGCACATCGAGATTTTTCCGAGACGAATTGAGAGGTGTTTTTACTTTTTCGACGTGATGAATAATTTAAACAAGAAAGATATTTTTCAATAAAGAAACATGAATTTTCAACTAAAAAATATAAGATTTTACCCAGAAATGGAATCGCTAAATTTTCTGTGTAAAAAATAATTTCCAACAAAAAATTCGGATATTCAAGAAGTAGAATTTAACCACAAAAGGCTCAGTTTTAACAAAGTAGACGAATTAAAAAAAAAACTTTAAATAAAATAGTTACATTTTTTACCAAATATCTGAATTATTAACAGGGGAAAGAGTGTGAAGTCTAAAATATGCATTATTTGAGTATTTATTAAGTTATTATTTAACTGTAGGTATTCTTACAGGGTCACTTTTCGCAAAAATAGAAATATCGTTAAAATTATTATCAGAAAAAGTACAAAACAATGTTCTCAAATGAAGAAAAAAAATATCTATAGAAATTAATTAACAATATTCACATAGTGGTGTCCACAAAAAAAAATTCATTACTCATTTTTCAATTAACGTTTATGTCCAATTCCATTTCATCTCGTACATGTGGACGTTCCCTTAGGACCAAGCGGGATTTTTTATAAAACTGTAAAATTTTCGGTTGGGTAAAAATCCGAAAATTTCTCATATTTTTTTTTGTTCAAATTTACTACAGCACACAATGAGCAGTTTGAATTTCTAAATTTTAATATCAAATTTGAAATCAGCGACTGAAAATACCTACATATATAAAATCAATTTTGTTTAAATCGATAAATTTTGGTGTTTGGACCACCGAAGCTTTACACTTTATTACTTTGAGGCAATTTTGTCCAGCTTTTGCATAGTAAGTTTCATAAAACGCTAAATTTACAGCTTTTTAGAACGAACAGGGAAGTTAAAAAAATTAATTTGGGGTTGGGAAAGAATTACAACTTTCCTAAGTTTGCCACAAATTTACTACAAATTTACCATCGAACTTTAGTTTATTACATCGATGTCTATTTTTTAAAGCTGTTGAGACGGGGTGCACAAAAAATGCGAAATCTATGATGCACTGTAGCTTACCAAAGACAGACGATAATTCAGTTTTCAGGTTTTAAAAATGCACTTTGAAGATTTTCTACTTCCCAGGCGGAGTTTCGCGGTGGCAGTATGGGGGGGGGGGGGTATTTGGTTTCTATCGCAAAAAGTCTGGTAACTGCTAAAAAATGAGAGTAAAGTGCCGTAGCAACAACGCGACATGCGCTGGAAGCCTACTGCCAGCTGCTGGCGCTAAGCTCAAACGTACTTGTTGGTACTGCGGAAATGCACTCTCGGTAAAAGTCGCATCTGTTTTGGCGGGAATTTTAAATTAGAATGAAAAATGCAATCTGTCATTTTCTCTTTTTAAATTGTTTATTGACAAATCATAATGATTGGCGAATGTAACAGCATCAATGCAATTCGAAAGAAAAATAAATTTCTCGGTCTCGGAATAGGAAAAGTCCGGCAAGTGATTGAAGAATGCGCTGCTGTGAACTCGCTGCTAATCGTTAATAATTTTGCAAATTCATTTAAAATTATTTATTGAAGTATTTACATATCTGGTTGTTTTGTAAAATACAAAAAACATATGGAAATGGCGCATTACGTAGAATCGTATAAATAAGATAAATATTTTAAACCTTGTTCTCGCTGTATAGAACAGGTTTATGAGTGTGCCTTTATGAGGGCGTTTTAGATTCTGGGAATGCAAGTAATATTAGTGTTGAGTACAATACTTACCGTATTTATACGATTCTACGTTATGCACCATTTCCGATTGTTATCAGCGAGTTTACAGCGGCATCCTTTTATCATTTGCCATACTTTTCCCATTCCGAGGCCAAGTTCTTTATTCTAAGGAGAACTTTATTGCTCATTAAAATTCCAGTTAGCATTCTCCAATAATTTGGAATTGTTAGCAAACAATTAAATAAAGAAAAGCACAAAATACATTTTTCCTTTTTAATAAAATTCCCGCCAAGACACCTCACGTCGTTGCTACACCACTTTACTCTCATTTTTTAGCATTTACTGAATTTTTTTTCGAAAAAAACATTGAAGAAAGTGAATCTTTAAAACCTCAAAATGAATTTATCGTCGGTCGTCAATAAGTTTTGAGTGCTTCATAGATTTCGCCATTTTTGTTCACCCATTTGTAACAGGCTTAATAGAAGTATTTGAATGATTGCTTGCCTAAATTTGGGTGATTTTGGTTCTTATAAAAACTTATTTAGGTCTCAAAAATTTGCTAATCGAATTTTCGAATCTGAAATGTTGTTTATTTCAATTTAAACAAATCAACATAGAATACCGAGCACATTAAATTATTTAAAACAGACTGTATTTAAAAATCTACAAATAAAATAATGTTATTTTATTTATTGTTATATACAAAATTTCTAAAATTGTGGTTTGAAAGGGTACTGAAATTCGAAAACTGAAATATTAAAATTAAAAATCGAAAATGTTTTACTGTTAAGATGGATCTCTTTGAAAAAACTTAAAAAAATAATAAAATAAATCTTTAGTTTTAGCTTCTCAACCCTACAACTGTTTTTTAATTTGGAAATAAGTAGAATTTTAAGTGCTTCCTATTCTTTAGAGTAAGTTTAATAAATGAAGAGCAGGTGGACAATAAAGACATTTATATTTCACTTATGCGACAGAACTTATAAGCTATACCAACTTCAGTTCTTGTTTTAGTTTACTTGCATTACAAATGCAAAGGAGGAAACATTTAAAGTTTCCACGCATGTTACAAAACTTTATAAAACTTCGTGTCACTCAATAATAATGTTAAAGGAAAACGTCTGCAGAAGAATTTTTATTCGCAAATTGTATACTGCATAAAAATCTGTAAAACTGTATAACGATAAAGATGTTTAATCTATATCGTATATTTTTTAATAAAAATGAAATTTATTGTATATTATGCAACCAATTTTTGTATTTATGAAATATGCAAGATTCAGGGTGGTCGCTCAAAATTCAGAAAAAAATCCCCGCTGTTTCTCGGTCCTTCAGTCAAAAATTAAGTTTTTCTCACATGACTTTCAAGCGTTTATAATAATTATCCAATAGGACTTCCGTTTCCGGCATGAAAGTGTAAAGTAGTGGGAATTGTTGATGCTGAGTTTTTCTGATATTGTGGTGAAATTTAATGTGAGTGGATGGTGGAAGTGTGTAGAAGGGTGTGGATGTGAAAGATTAATTGAGGGATTGTGAGACTGAAAAGCGGAGGTAGATATTTTGGACGATTGAGACAGATTTGTGTGGAAGTTTGTTTGGAGATTGTGACAGGTTGGGAGGGCTGAGTTGATCGGATTGGCAGTAGCAGGGTTGGGTAACGACAAAGAAAGGCGAGACAGGTACCAGACAGCGAAGGTAGATAGAGACAGGGAAGTATAGAAGGCGGGAAAGTTTGAATTTGATTAATGGCTAGCAGAGCAAGTATCTCCGCGGAAGAAACAGACTTAGAGCAGGAAGGATTCAGTACGCCGAAAGAGGATATCATGGAAAGGAAGGCAAGGGGGAAATATAAGAAAACTATAGAAAAGGAGAGATTAAGAGCAAAAAGCGTAGGTTCAAAAGAAGCATTTATCAAAAGGAAGAGAGGGGAGAGGGAAAGCAGTGAAGAGAAGGAAGATATCGGTGCGAGCATAAAATATCAGAAAATGTTTACATCGCCGCCGGAAAAGCAGAGTTTGGTAGGAAAGAGTGATATTAGTAAGGGGGCTGACGGTAGCAGAGATGAAAGTGAAGTTTCGATGAAAGAGGAAAGACTAAAGGAAATTCAAGAAGTGATGATAGAGGTAATGGGGATTTATGAAGAAAAGCAGGAGAAAAGAGGAGAGGAATTAAAGACGGAAATTAGGCGGGAAATGGCTGAAGTTAAGAAAGAAATAAAAAAATGGGAAGAAATCAGGGGAAAATTAGAAAAGAGGATGCAGTCATTAGAGCAAAAACTAGAGAAGCAGGAAGTATAATAATAATAAAAAGGTAGAGGAGATGCAAGGTAGGATGAAGAAACTTGAAAACTCGAACGGAGACAGTGGTGGGGCGAGAGTGGGAATAAGGAGATAGAAAGGCTGAGAAATATAGAACAAAGAATAGAAAGGAAAGAGAGGGAAGAAAGAAAATTAAATATAGTGATAAAGAGTATAAGATTAGAGGGGAAGGTGATGGCAGGGAGGTGATGACAAAGAAGAGCTTATTATGTGGTATAAATTAAGGAAAATAGCGGAAGAGGAAAGAAAAAAGGGAGAGAAAACATGGGTTAAGTATGGGAGAATACAGATAGATGGAGTATGGTGGGATTGGGATGAAGAAAGGGAACAGATAGTAAAAAATGAGGTGCAAGGAAACTAGAAGAGGAACGAACGGGAGATAGGATAATAAGAAATAGTAAGAAGGAAAAAAATATGAGAAACGAAAGCAGGTAAAAATGGAAGATTTTTTACTGGAATATAGCAAGATTGGAGAGAAAGGATAGGAAGTTTATGAGAAATTTGACACAATGGGATGTAGTCATAATGATGGAGACGTGGCTAGACGAAAAGGGATGGGAAAGAGTAAGGGGAAGGTTACCAAGAGGTTACAAATGGTAAGTGCAAAATGCAAAGAGGAAGAATAAAAAGAGCAGAGCAATGGGAGGAATGGTGATGGGAGTAAGGAATGAATGTATAACAGGGAAAGATAAGAAAGACAGGAAAGAACAAAAAGAAGGATTAATAGTAGAAGAGGCAATGATGGGGGGAGAGAAGTGGAAGGCAGTGTGGATTTATGTGAACGGTGGGGATTTCAATGCGAGAGCAGGTAGCAGAGGAGGAAGGGAATGGGGAGAAGAGAGAGGAAGAAAATTCAAATATAAGGTACTAAATAGGGAGAGAAAAAAGTTGTTGTAGAATTTGGAGGAGTTGGGATAGTATATCTTAAACAGAAATATAGAAGGGGATGAAAAAAGAGAATATACATGCTCAGGAAGTGAAAGGGGAACGGTAATTGATTATGTGATAGTGGATGATGAGTTAAGAGAGAAGGTTAAGAAACTAGAGGTAGGTGAATATATTGATTCGGATCACTTTCCCTTAATAGTGACATTAGAGGGACAAAAAAGCAATAGCAATATGAGTAAAAGGAGAGCAAATGTAAAAAGTGTAGGGAAAGTGGATTGGTCAAGGTAAGGAAAAGAACAGTTTAGAGAAAAAATAAGAAATATCAAAATGGAAGAGGGAAATGTGAACGAGGAGATGGGAAAAATGATAAGAGAAATAAAAATAGGATTAGAGCGCACAAACAAAAATGAAGTTAGTAAAAAGGGGAATAGAAGTGGGTGGGATGAGGACTGCAAAGAGAAAAAAAGGAGGTCAGAAAGGATTTAAGTAAATGGAGAAAAGAAAAAAGTAATGGGGAAGAATATAGGAAAAAAAAGAAAGAGTATACTGAGTTGTGTTATCAAAAGAAAGAGAATAAAAGGTTTGAGGAAGAGGCGAAGAAGGCTAGGAAGGAAGAAGAGGTATAGAAGGTAGTTAATAGAAAAAAATAAAAAAAGAGTAAACCAAGATATTGAAATGATAAAATGGAAGAAATATTTTTTGGACTTGCTAGGAGGAGTAGAGAAAAAAGTTATGAAGCGAGGAAAATATGGTAGAGAAAGAGATGAGGACGACGACATTTTAAGGGAAGAAATAGTTAAGGTTTAAGAAATAATGAAGGATGGAAAGGCACCTGGTATAGATGAGATTCCAAATGAAGTATGGAAATATGGAGGGGAGGAACTAGAGGAATAGACATGGATAATATGTAATAGAGTATTGAGAGGAGAGGAGTGGCCAGAGTTATGGAAAGAAGGAGTAGTTATACCAATAGTAAGGGAAGGCAAGGGAGAGAAGATTAAAGATTATAGGGGGTGACGCTGATGCCAACACTGTATAAAGTATATGCAACTATTTTGTTGGAGAGATTGAAGATAGAAGTCGAAGAAAATATAGATAGAGTGACCGAATCAGATAGGGTTGAGAAAAGGAATGGGGGTGATGGACAACATATATGTTCTGAAGTATCTAGTAAATAAGAGAATTAAAAGGGAAAAAGGGGCAATGATAGAAATGTTCGTGGACTTAAAGGCGGCGTTTGATAAAAAGGGGTATACGAGAGGGATTAATAAAGAGAGTATCAGAAATTTTTAGAAAGACAAAAAGCAGGTTAAAGGTCGGAGAGCAAGTAGGAGATAGTTTCTGGTTGATGAGAGGTGTGAGACAAGGATGTCCTGTGAGCCTACTTTTATTTAATTTATTAATATCAGACTTAGAAGAAAAAATGAGGAGAAAGGGTTGGGGAGGAATTACGAAAGGAAAGGAAAAGATATATACACTGGCATACGCAGACGACATAGTGTTGATGGGAGTGGATGAAGAAGGGATGGAGGGATTAATTACAGGATTGGAGAAATACTTAGATCGAAAAAGCTGAATGTAAATGTGGAAAAGACAAAGATAATGAGGTTTAGAAAAGGAGGGGGAAGGAAAAAAGAATGGACAGGCAGATGGAAAGGAATAAAGTTACAATAAGTCAAAGAGTATAAATATTTGGGATGCATCTTGCAAACAAATGGAGATCATACAGCTCTTATAAGAGAATGGATAAAAAAAAGCAGCAGGGGCAATAAAACAGATATGGGGAATACGAAAAAGGTTAAAAAAAATTGGAGAAGGTGAATGTGGTTATTTGATACGCTGGTATGGCCGCTATTTGGGTATGGAGCAGAGATATGGGGATGGAAAGAAAGGAAAGATATTGAGAGTTGACAAGAAAGGTATATAAGGTGGACACTAGTAGCAGACTGGAGGATGCCAGGATATATGGGGAGAGAAGAAGCGCAGAGGGATAAGTTAAGTATTACAGCGGGAAAAAGGGGATGGAAATTTGAGACGAAGCTGAGAGAGGGAAAGGGAGGGGAGTTGGCGAGAAAGTGTTTGATGGGAGTAGAAGAGAGGAGAGGGAGGGCGATTGAATTATCGATATGGGAAGAAGAAAGGAGGGAGTTTTTTAATGATAGAGAAATAGAAGGCGGGACTGGAGTAAACTATGAAGAATTGTAAGAAAGGGAAAGAAAAAGGGAAAGACAATTAGTAGAAAGGTGAGGGCGATTGAGGAATCAAAATACAATAAATGGTATGAGATGATAAAAAAGGAAGGGGTGCCAAAGTATTTAGAAAAGGGATGGGCAGAGAGAAGGTGGACCAGAATAGCAAGATTTAGATTGGGAAACGAGGTAAGGGAGGGGATGTACTGGGAAAAAGAAGAGAAAAGAAAGTGTAGAATATGTGAGTGTGAGGAGGAAACATGGGAACATGTATGTGAAGGATGTAGGAGAGGAATGGAATATAAAGGAAGCTGGCAAGAAAATCTGGTTCCGATTCTAGGGGAAAATGGATTAGGAGAGGAATGGAGGAAGGATTTGGAGGGTGCTAGAGCAGCGACTCCCAAACTGCTACCCTGGGTAGGGTGGCTACCCGGCGGTAGGGGGATGCCGCCTCGGGCCGGGTAGCTCGGTAAGCTCCAAGGCAGGGTCCCCGCTGTGAGCATGGGACTATTTTTTTTTACCTAGAATGAATGCCGTTCATTGTTCTGAGATTCAGACCTGTTACAATAATTGAAGTTATGAAGATATGAAACAATTAAATTTAAATGAGCTGAATCAATTTCGTGATCTAATTTTAGAAATATGGAAAAAAAAGTTCATAAAAATCAATTAATATTTTCACTAAATTTGTCCAAGAAAATACATTACTGAACTACTTTGCAGCGTAACAAAAGTGCAATAACTTTTTAAGTTAGTAACCGATTTCTTTCTATCTTTTTCTAATGTTCTCGTCATGGACCAGAAAATCTAACGCTGCCTAGTAAAAATCGCTAATGAATATTTATCTAAATTTTCCATTTTTCCTGTTCGGCTCTAATTTTCTTATAATGGGAAGATCGAGCGCGACAGGCCAGCACATCCCCGCATCACAGCTGTCAAGTGCCCCCCCCCCCTTGGGTTTAAGTATTATGAAAAAATTTGAGGATGGCAGCCCTACCGCTCCCCAGAAAGACCGAAAAAAATTGGGAATCGCTGTGCTAGAGGAGTGAATGAGAGAGAATGAAAGAATGCACGTGAAAAAAGGTAAATGGAGGTATAAAAAGTGAAAGAAAAAGGAAACGGAAGTCGCTTAGATTAGAAGCGTAAAAATTGTGAGTAATGGTAAGGTAAAAGTTAAGTAGGCTAAGATGCTTTTGTGTTCTCCTGCTCTCTCTCTCTCTCTCTCGCTTGCACTCTCGCTTTCGTTCGATCACTAACTCGTATGCTAATAAGTCCTAAATTGTGTTATCGCAGGAAATAGAAATGAGAAACTAGATATAAGACTTTATGTAAATAGTTGTAAATAATTGAATATGTAGAAAGGATAAGACTGTAAAAAAATATAGATATAAACGGAAAGATGGTAAGGAATGGAAGTCATGTAACCCTTAGGTGGCTTTTCAAGAAAATTGGGGAATAATATAAAAATAAATTCTTTTAAATAACATTACTCTATGTACCATATTTCTAAGAATTCAAGTAGAAATAGATTGACTTTTCAATAGAATAGTGGAATTTTCATAAAAGAGGATACACTTTCAGCAAAAATGTTAAGTTTTCTAGCTATAAGGTCAAGTGTTTTAAAAAATATTTGTCTTTCAAACTTGAAATTATAAATTTCCAAAAAAAGTTATTTTCAACCAAAAAAGGTTATTTTTTTACAAATCAGTAGAAATGAAAAACAAATAGTATAACTTTTAAACAAGAGACGAATTTTGAGGAAAAATGTTGAAGTTTTAACCATACAGTTTCATTTTCGACCAAGAATCAACCAAGATGGGTGAATTTAAACCAAACAACATAATTTCCATTTCAAAAGATGAATATTCAATTCAAATCACAGAATTTTCTACAAAAAAGAAAGAAAATTCGACAAAACAGTTGAATTATAACCAAAAAGATTAATTTCAAAGAAAATAATTATAATTTTAAAAAAAAGAATGAAATTTTTAAACAAACGGTAGAATTTTTTAACGAAAAAAGATAATAAAAAGTCGAATGTTTCAGAAAACAGTTGACTGTTAAACCAGAAAAGAAGAATTTTTAACAAAAACGATAATTTTTAATCAAGAAATATGACTTTTCAACAAGATCGTGGAACTTTCAACTGAAAAAGATTACTTTTTTACAATATGTGTTGATTTTTAACAAAATAATGTAATTTTTAGCCAAATGTTTTCAAATAAAGGAGATGCAGAACAGGCCAAAAGTGATCAGCAATGACCAAAAATTTTTTGATGCCTGGAAAAACTGGGAAATTACAGTAAATTTATTTTTTGACCGGAGATTTTATCAATTTTTTGAGGAAAAAATCTGTCCAATTTTGATTTAAAACCTTTTTCTAAAATTAGTTAAATTTTTATTTTTTTAAATAATATCATTCAATATAGAATTCGAAAATCTTTCATTTAAAAAATTTTCAATTTTTAATTTTTAAGTGTACATTTTAATTTAAAGATTTTAAAAATGCATTTTTAAAGACTTAAACAAATTAAAAATTGAAAGCTTTAAAATCAAAGATTTTTTATTAAAAAAAAAACATTTTTGCTTGATAAAATGTAAACATAAATTAATTAATGATTTTTAAAAGTAAATTTCTACTTTAAAATTTAAAAAGTGAATAATAATAATTGACTTTACAAGCCTATTTGGATTCTGTTCAAAATTTTAGAATTTTCAGACTTTAACGTCAAAAATGAAACTGTTTCAAATGGAAATCTTATAAGTTAAACATATGTAAGCGCCAATTGAAACTTTATAAACTATTTCCAATTTTAAAATAACTTCATAATAATATATTCATGATTCAAAGCTTTTATTAAATTTCAAATATAATTTCAGTCTAAAATATTCCATTTACAAACCATTTAATTTGAAGTTTTTTAATTAAGAAGAACAATTACTTAATATTTAGAAATAGCTGACTGTTTTTTGAAATCAATAATTATAAATTGAATATTCAAAACTAAACAAAAAATTAATTAATCTAATTGAAAATTTGAAATAATTTCAAATAATTTACACGAAGTGTCTACGTGTACCGAAAAAATCCGGTTATTCGTACTTATATTTCGGTGCAAATAGTCTACGGCCTAATTTAAAATCAGATAGATTTTGGCAGATTTCGAACAAAAAGTTTAAAAGCTTTTCAAGGATATTGAAAGACTATGAAAGAATAAAAAACTTTTCCAAGAAAAATTACAAATAATTTTTTATTTGATAAAATTACTTTGAAGAGAATATTCAAAAAGATTTAGAAAGATTTACAAAATTATTAAAAATAAAGGTGGTAGATTTTAAGGATTTTTTTATTTGGCAGGATTTTAAAATAATTTAGGAAGAATTTTAAGAAAAATCTCAATCATTTTAAAGCATGTTTCGAATTTCTGAAAAAATTTGAAAAAATTTAAAACAACATGTAAATGTTTTAAGATTTTGAAATAAAATTTTGAAGCCCTTCAAGAATTTTTATACTTTTTAAAATAAAAATTATTTGCCTTTCTAATGTTTGTAGCCTAAAATTGAGTAAAATGATATTATTTAAACATTTTTTAAATTTTATTGATTAATTCTTCAATATAGGGCATTGAAAATAACGTGGATTTATATTTTTAGAACTGAAACTGAATCTTTAATCTTTGTAATTTAGAAAAGTATTCATTTTTAAGTTTGCAGATTAGCTATATTTAATTTAAAATTGTTTAGTTAAAAGGTGTTAGTAGCTTCCATTTTACACTTGTAAATTATCGAGCATTTAAATACAAATATTTTTTAATTAATTAACTTTTAAACTTTAGTTTAAAGAGTTTAAAATTTAAGAGTTCTACTTTAAGTGCTTTAATTTGCAGTGCAGTTTTTATTACTTCAAATAAAAATTTTTTTGGCTTTAGAGTTCGATTGTTTAAATTTCATTGAACGTGAAAATCAACTAACTGAAAATGCATTTTCAACCAAATAAATTTTCTGCTAAATAGTAGATTTTCTAACTAAAGGAAATGAAATCTTATGCAAAAGTATAGTTGTAGTATTTTCAATGAAAAAGAATCCACTTTAATTTAAAAAAGACAAATCTTCTACCAAAATATCAATTTTCTTCCGATAAGGACCGATTTTCTATCCAACAAGATGAATGTTCCACAAAACCGATAAGTTTTGAGACAAAATAGGTGAATTTTGTACCAAATTTGTGCTCTCTTTTGGTAAAATTATACGCTTATATCCCCAAAATGACTGGAAATGGGTCAAAGTTTTTATTCGAAGATCAAATGAAATTCGAATCACTTTTTTCAAAAAGCGTTTTTTCTGTTAATCTGCGAAGCATTTAGAGTATCCCTAATATTTTCTTACGCAGAAAAAAGTTATAGCTTTTTTAGTCAGTTTTATAAATTTTTAATTGAAATTCTCAGGGATTGCACTTTAGGGCGTCCTTTTACTGATGCAGACATCATAATTTGGAAATGTTTTTTTATATACCCCTATTGCATCCGAGCCTTAAATTATAACTTTAATATGCCAATTATTAGTAATAATTTATATAAATTGAGGTGAATTATGTAATTATTATGTTGAAGGTTTAAAAAAATTAATTGTTAAACAAAACATCAACTTTAAAATCTTAAATATAAAATGATCTTCGAGATTTTAACACGTATGGCTGGTAACAATTATGAGAAATTCCCGACTATTTTCCAGTGCTCAAAATTAAAGATTCGTTCCCGTTTTGTTTCGTAAAAGGTAAAATGTGAAAGATATTTTATTCGTCGGAAAGGCGGTAATTAATCAGAGAGAAAATGAAATGGTCGAAGCTACGTTAAAACTCAGATTTAAAGATTCCCATCTACTAAGCTTTGAGATCCGACTTGCATTTCAAGATCTTCGCTTCAAGAACTCAATTTAATTTACGCTAAGCCAATTCGAATCCATTACCACCAGAATGCTCGGTTTCCTCAGCTTCTTTTCACGATCCTATAAATTAAAATCATGATAATGAAATTGTGGCGAGCAGCTAAAATGGCTCATTTGAATCAACAATATGCTTTCATTAGGAATAATAAGTAAGTGGAAAATTACCATATTTTCAATCTACTAATTAGTAATCAATCTTGTTAATAGCTCATTTTATTTATTCTCATCTCCTCTATTTCTTCTTTGATGAAATTTTTTATTTTATTACTATACACTATATTCGATTGTTTTATTTTAGTTAAAAATACAATACCACTTTGATGAAATTTGATATTACCCGGAAATTCGATGAATGCACAGGCACAGTTTTTATAAATTCTCATTAAAAATTGTCGAGATAGAGAATACACGCTCGATTAGTCACGCACAATACGAAAGGAAAAATTATGTCTGCTCTTTCGATAGATAGTTGGCTACATGCAACGATACGCGACGCTCGCGATAAACTCGTTGTGTTACTTTCTATTATCTACTTTGATACATGTTGTATGTTAAAAAAAAGAGTAAAAATGCAATTATAACTCAATATGAAAAATCATACATTAAAATATAGATAAAGCGGAATTTAAGCCCGTTTATTGCCAAGAAACATGACCTTTTCTTGTTTTGAATAATACTATGTGTATGTCTGTCTGTATGTCTGTATGTATGCTTACCTGAATGTTGTAGCCACGCTGACTTTTGAAGGATTTGTCCAATCACGTCAGCCTTTGATATACTTCTTAAGTTTCCCAAAATGAAGGCTAAATTCGATAAGCAGATATTTCCAACTAAAATTTTTTTTTTAATTTGAAATTGTTTGTTAAAGTTTCTTATAGATAGGTAGAAGACTTGCAAATTATCTAAATAAAATCTTTGATTTCGATGAAAATGAGAAAAGTTATGTACTTTTGAAAATTTTAAAAATGTTCAGAAAAATAAAAAATAAATATTTGTCTAAAAGATTAGAGAATTTGATCTAAATTCATCAATACTATCGGCGAGAAAATTCGAGTCCTCTGGCTTTGACGTTGAATAAGTATGTAAAGAAAAAATGGTAGGTTAATGAAAGAGGTATCGTTTTAAAGGTGCAAATGTTGTACCTTAATGAGCCAAAAAGTAATATTAAAAAAAATTATTTCTAGCTTACAGATCTGAAAATACGATGAAAAGTGAGGAAATTTGATAGCTTTTAAAAACAGTGAAATTTGAAGCATAGTTTTGTATTGAAAAAATAATAGGAAAAATCTGAAAAAATTCATGGTGGTACATTAAACATTTCTGAACAGATTGCCGTCGAAAAATTTGCCACATATAAATAATTGTTTGTTTTTTGTGATTAAATATGCGAGCGCACTATCTTCAGTTATAATGAAGATAATGAAGTGATTTCAATTGGAGGTAGTTATTTGAAATATCTGTAACAATTTACAATTTGAAGGAAGTATGTGCTTGTTCCTACAAATTGTAAATCATTACAGATCGTTAAACAAACTACCTCCAATTTAAATCACTTCATTATCTTCATTAGAACTGAAGATAGTGCGGTCGCATATTTATTCACAAAAAATCAACAATTATTTATATGTGGCAAATTTTTCAACGGCAATCTGTTCAGAAATGTTTAATGTACTACCATAAATTTTTTCAGATTTTTCCTATTATTTTTTATATAAAAAACTATGCTTCAAAGTTCACTGTTTCTAAAAGCTATCACATTTCCTTACTTTTCATCAGATTTTCAGATCTGTAAGCTACAAATAATTTGTTAGAATATTAATTTTCGGCTCATTAAGGGCATGCGACACAGTGGAATTCCTACATTACCAACCTCTTTTTTCTATTGAACAAAATTTTTTTTGAACCATAGAACTTTTTTTGTAAATCAAATA
>NC_046660.1:35503827-35576161 GCF_010883055.1 Belonocnema kinseyi | reverse complement strand
TTCATTTACCAAAAAAGTTCTATGGTTCACAAAAAAATTTTGTTCAATGGAAAAAAGAGGTTGGTAATGTAGGAATCCCACTGTGTCGCATGCCCTTAACTTACAACATTTGCACCAGTGTCTCCAGAACGTGGGATTTTTCGGCCCCCACCACTCTCCCACCTGGGAGCGACACATTCAAACGTAGTGTGTCGGTGAGTCGGCTCTGTTAAATGCTGCGAGGCCCAGCCTCGTGTAAAGCCGAAAATGCACGGGCAGGAATCCGAGCACTCCTGACCTCGCGAATGACGATCTAGCTGCTCCTCGAATTTATTCAGGTTTTGAAATCCCGAGTTAGCTTAGAACTATTAGGCTCATTGCGAAGAGGCAAATATAATGTCTTTATGTAAATTATGTAGGAGACAAGACTTCTGGGTCTAAAATGTATCAAATTTAGTGCTGCATGCCTTAGTCATATTTTTAGTAAACAATAGATTTTTAACAAATAAAAAACAAATTTTCGACAAAATAGTTAAATTTCCAACCCAAGAAATTACTTTAAAAAATAAATTTTTTAACTTAAACATTGTAGTTTATACTGCAGTTTGCAGTTGAAAAAATTAATTTTTAAACCCAAATAAATGCGATTTTATCAACAAAAGAAATTCATTTTTAAAGAAGAATAATTCGCCAACAAAGAAGATAAATTTATAACTAAAAAGAAAATTTTTCAAGAAAAAAAAATGGTCAACAAAATTGTTTAACTTTCATCTATAGAAACGAATTTTAAACTAAAAAAAATAAGTATTCGATCAAAAATGGACTATTTAAATTTTCTGGCAAAAAATGGAATTTGCAACGAAAGAAATTAATTTTCAACTAAAATTATAATGTTTCAACGAAAAATTGAATAGATAAATTTTCAGTAGAAAAATAATTATCAACCCCAAAAAATCAAAGTTTCAACAAAATATTTAAATTCCCAAGAAAAAAATTAAATTTGCAAACAAATATTTTAATTTTCAAACCAATAACTTTCTACCGAAAACAGAATTTCAAAATTTTCAACATCAATTTTAAAATAAATAGATAAATTTTCAATGAAAAACGGTTTAATTATCAGTTTAAAAAATCAATTTACAACCAACAATTTTTCAGCAAAATAGTTCAATTGACAAAGTTCAGTTTCCTACCAAAAAAATTCAACCAAAAATGATACAATTAAATTTTTAGTATAAGAAAATGTTTTTTCAACAACAAAAAAATCGAATTTTCAACAAAACAGTTAAATTATCAACAAAAATAGTTATTTTAACAAATTTTAATTTTAAAATAGTTTCATTTTCGATGGAAGAAATGAATTTTCAACTGAAAATTGTTTAAAAAAAACACACAATCGAATTTACAACAGAATAGTTGAGTTTTCAAACATACAGTTAGATTTTCATTTAAAAAATTATTTTTCAACCAAAAATGGAATGGAATGAATTCTAAGAGAAAATTAAAAGCGTTTGAAAATTTTCAATAATTTTTATTTACAAAAATGTACTTTAAAAAAAATCAAAAAGATTTTGAAACACATCAAAATATTTCCTAAAATTTAAAAGAGTGTAGATGATTTTAAAGCAAAATGTTTCAATTTGATAAGATTAAAAGGTTTTAAAAAACGTAAATAAACCAGTAAATTCAAGAAATATTTAGAAGAATGTAAGAGATTCAAATCTAATTTTAGAACTTCTTGTGCAATTTTGTTACACAATTTTTTAAATTATATGTTGCTTCAAAAATCTACTTTCAAATTTGAGAAAGTTTAAGAGATATTCAGAAATTTTGAAAGGATTCAAATAAAATTAAAACTTGTAAAGATTTTTCAAGAGTTTTGTAAATTTTCATGAAAATGAAAAAAAATTATTTTAGGTTCCTAGAAATAATTAAAATAAAATTTTATTTCGAAAAATTAATTTTAGGATATTATTTCAAAGTATTTCAAAACATTCAAAAATACGTCAAAAATTGTCAAAGTGTCTGAAAAATTTTAAAGGCAATGTTTTTTTAATTTTGCAAAATAAAAAAAATCAGGAAAAATTTGAATAATTTTGAAAGATTAGGAGACCAGACAAGATTAGAAAAAAAAAGAATTATTTTCCTAAGTAAAGTGTGAAAATTTTTAATCATTTTTTATTTTGTAAAATGTGCTTTAAAATAAATTTAAAGAAGATTTTTAAACACATCAAAGAATTTCCTAAAATTTCGAAAAAGAGTGTAAAAGGTTTTAAAATAAACATTTTTTAATTCGATAACATAATACATTTTTTAAAAGTGCAAATAATCGAATATATTCAATAAATATTGAGTAGAATTGATGAGATTAAAAAAGAATTTAAAGTTCCGAGGAGTTTTCGAAACGTAGGATAAAATAATTTTAAAAACCTGAAAAACCTAAAAATTCCTGTAGAAGAATAAGAAAGATGCGCCTGGAAATTGTGTACAATTATCAATCTTTAAAATTAAAATTCGAATGATTTTTTTTTTTTAATTACTTTCAGCACATTTCTTCCCAAGCAGAATCCCCGATTTTAATCGCAAGAGGTTCAATTAATTCCAATCAGAATAAGTAATTACACAAATTTTGAAAATTCAAAAAAGATAACTTGAAATAAGTACAATGAGATTTAAAAAAGTTTATTTGAATTATACATAAAATTTGTTGGATTATTTCTAAAAATATGGAAACATTAAAAATTGTAGTATTTAAATACACTTAACATTTCAGACATTTATATTAAATTTTGATAAGATGTAATAGATACGTATGTGAAATGAAGAAATAATAATAAAAGTCGATAAACGAATAATTTTTTTGAAATGAATTCTAACAGAAAATTGAAAAAAGATTACAAAGCATTTTTTATTATTTCCTAAAATGTCTAAAAAGTACGTAAAATATTTTGAAGCGAAATGTTGTAATTTTTCCATATTACTTAACTTTAGAAAAATTAAGGAACATAATTCTTTCAAACTTGAGTAAGTTTTAGAGATATTCAAAAATTTTGAAACGATTCAAAAATAATGAAAACTTCCAAAGATTTTTAAAGGAATAATTAACATAATTTTTTATTTCCAACAATTAATTTGAAAAGATTATGTTTAAACATTTCAAAACATTGCAAAAGATTTCAAATATTCTCAAAGCATCTGAAAAACTTTGGAGGCATTTTTTTTAATTTTGCAGAATTAAAAAAAAAACAGGAAAAATTTGAATAATTTTTAAAATTAGAGATTGAAAGGTCTGACAAGATTAGAAAAACAGAATTATTTTTCTAATAATCGTGTGAAAGTTTTTAAGAATTTTTAATTTAAAAAAATGTACTTTAAACAAAATTCAAGGAGATTTTTAAACGCATCGAACGATTTCATAAAATTTAAAAGAAGAGTGTACAAGATTTTAAAGCAAAATGGTTCCATTTGATAAGGTTAAAAAGTTTAAACAAAGTAAATAATCAAGTGAATTCAGGAAGTATCTAGTAGACTTGATAAGATTCAAAAAATTTAAACTTTAGAATTGTTTAAGAAATGCAAGATAAACTTTAGGAACTTTAAAAGAATCTCGAAAGGTTTCAGGAGAATAAACATGGTTTCTTAAAATGCTTGGGAAAATGTAGAAGATTATAAGGAAATTTTTTTCTACATTTTGAATGATTTTGTTTAGGTTTTGATAAAAATTCGAGAGAGTTACCAATATCTTGAAGAATTCAAAACGTTTTAAATAGATAAGAAATTTTCATAAAATTTTTTAAAATCCTATAAAATAAAAATAAAATGTCTTAAAAATCTCCTAGGATCTTTTCTGACACATCTGATATATTCGAAAATCTCTTTTTCAATTATCTTAAGAATCTTATAATACTTATTTACATATAAATTGATAAACTGATAATACTTATTTTAACGTATATGAAATCTTTACAAAATCTTTAATGCCTTAAAATACTTATCTCAAAATTACAAAATTTAGCTTTTACAATTTTATTTTAATTGTAAAATAATTTTAATTGGAAATTGATTGTAAATAATTGTAAAATAAATGCAACAAAATTTATTTTATGGTGAAATATTTCATGATTATAAAAGAGAAAAAAATTGTTAAGGTAAGTCTTTGTAGCATATTAATAACTAATGAACATATTTTTAGATTATTTTTTCTTGATTCTGGCCGAGGGTCAAACATGGTACAAAAAACGGTCGTGAAATTTCAAATAAAAACTGTACTCTCTATACATTAATTTTTTTAAATTAAGAATAATAATACTTTTATAAATATTGCCAACATTTATTTGAATATGATACACAATGATTTTTATTTTAAAAATTCCTTTAAATAGTTGGTGTTCTTTAAATTTTACGATATTTGTGTACCATGTTTGACCTTAGGAAATAGATTTCAGGAATAAAATTATAAAAATATCCCCATTAGTTAGTAAAATACTATGAAGAATCGCCTTTCAAATTATGGTTGAAATTGAAGAAATAGATATTTCTCTTATCGTTTTTCAGCATATGATTTTTCACTAAATGTAAAGTAGATTAAAATACACTTAAAAAAATAAAAATAAGAAAGTTCAGAAATTCATACGGTTTTCTGTTCAGAAAATCCCACACATTTTTTAATAAGATTCCTATCCACACCCCATTCAAAAGAAAATTTTACAACAATTTTGTCAAATTCGAGTCTTTTTAAAAGATGATTAGGACATTTAGAAGTTTGAAAGATATCAACGAATAATTGATAAATTTTGAGAAGTTTTTTCAAGTTTTTAAATATTTCTAGTACGTTTAAAACAAAATAAATTTCAAAAAAAAAATGTTAACTTACTACACATTTCTGAAAATTTTAAAAAAGCATTCAAGATGTGAAAAAATTTACTCATAATAATATCCTAAAATTAATTTTTCGAAATAAAATTTTATTTTAATTATTTCCAGGAACCTAAAATAATTTTTTTCATTTTCGTGAATATTTGCAAAATTCTTGAAAAATCTTTACAAGTTTTAATTTTATTTGAATCCTTTCAAAATTTCTGAATATCTCTTAAACTTTCTCAAATTTGAAAGTAGATTTTTGAAGCAACATATAATTTAAAAAATTGTGTAATAAAATTGCACAAGAAGGCCTAATAAGTATTATGTTCTTTAATTCAAGATGTGAAAAAATTGACGCATAATCTTTTAAATTTTTCACAAGGAATTTTAAGAAAAATAATTTTATCTCCTTGAAATCTTTCTGAATCCCCTTAAAGCTTCTGAAGTTTATTTTTTCGAAATATTTTGCTTTAAAATCTTCTACATTCTTTTAAATTTTAGGAAATATTTTGACGTGTTTCAAAATCTTTTTGATTTTTTTCTAAAGTACATTTTTGTAAATAAAAATTACTAAAAATTTTCAAACGATTTTAATTTTCTCTTAGAATTCATTCCATTCCATTTTTGGTTGAAAAATAATTTTTTAAATAAAAATCTAACTGTATGTTTAAAAACTGAACTATTCTGTTGTAAATTCGATTGTGTGTTTTTTTAAAAACAATTTTCAGTTAAAAATTCATTTCTTCCATCGAAAATGAAACTATTTTAAAATTAAAATTTGTTAAAATAACTATTTTTGTTGATAATTTAACTGTTTTGTTGAAAATTCGATTTTTTTGTTGTTGAAAAAACATTTTCTTATACTAAAAATTTAATTGTATCATTTTTGGTTGAATTTTTTTGGTAGGAAACTGAACTTTGTCAGTCAAAAATTCTTCTTTTTTGGTAGAAAATTATTTTTCTTGTTTAAAAATTCATCTATTTTAATCAAGAATTCATTTCTTTGGAAGAAAATGCATTTTTTGTTGAAACTTCTTTTATTTTGGTATAAAATGTTTAAAACTTCATCTATTTTTTGGAAAATAAGCTATTTTGCTGAAAAATTGTTGGTTGTGAATTGATTTTTTAAAATGATAATTAAACCGTTTTTCATTGAAAATTTATCTATTTTGTTAACAAAAATTGTTCGGTTTTAAAGTTGAAAGTTATTGGTTTGTAAATTAAAATATTTGTTTGCAAATTTAATTTTTTTTCTTGGGAATTTAAATATTTTGTTGAAACTTTGATTTTTTGGGGTTGATAATTATTTTTCAACTGAAAATTTATCTATTCAATTTTTCGTTGAAACATTATAATTTTAGTTGAAAATTAATTTCTTTCGTTGCAAATTCCATTTTTTGCCTGAAAATTTAACTAGTCCATTTTTGATCGAATACTTATTTTTTTTAGTTTAAAATTCGTTTCTACAGACGAAAATTAAACAATTTTGTTGACCATTTTTTTTCTTGAAACATTTTCTTTTTAGTTATAAATTTATCTTCTTTGTTGGCGAATTATTCTTCTTTAAAAATTAATTTCTTTTGTTGATAAAATCGCATTTATTTGGGTTTAAAAATTAATTTTTTCAACTGCAAACTTCAGTATAAACTACAATGTTTAAGTTGAAAAATTTATTTTTTAAAGCAATTTCTTGGGTTGAAAATTTAACTATTTTGTCGAAAATTTGTTTTTTAATTGTTAAAAATCTATTGTTTACTAAAAATATGACTAAGGCATGCAGCACTAAATTTGAAACATTTTAGACCCAGAAGTCTTGTCTCCTACATCTATTTACATAAAGACATTATATTTGCTTCTTCGCAATAAGCCTAATAGTTCTAAGGTAACTCGGGATTTCAAAACCTGAATAAATTCGAGGAGCAGCTAGATCGTCATTCGCGAGGTCGGGAGAGCTCGGATTCCTGCTCTAGCATTTTCGGCTTCACAGGAGGCTGGGCTTCGCAGCATTTGACAGAGCCGACTCACCGACACACTACGTTCGAATGTGTCGCTCCCAGATGGGAGATTGGTGGGGGGCGAAAAATCCCACGTTCTGGAGACTCTGATTTGCACCTTTAAAACGAGACCTTTTTCATTAACCTAGCATTTTTTCTTCACATATTTATTCAATGTCAAAGTCAGAGGACTCGAATTTTCTCGCCGATAGTAGATATCAAATATATGTAGAAACTGTGTCAGTTAACTTTTTCGAATAGACAAAAATTCACAAAGTTTGAGCTTTTTCAAAATTTGAATAAAAATTTTTTATGAGTTTTAGAAATTTTTGTCAAATTTTCTGATACGCGTCAACAAGCATTGCAAATTATGCTAAGGACATTTTTAAATTCGATAAAACTTCAAAAAGTTGTATGCTTTTCAACATTTTGAAAATTTTCTAAAAAAGGAAAAACAAATTTTTTCATAGGTTAGGAAATATCAATCCAAATTTCTAATAGATGAAAAATAAATGTTTCTCGAAAATATTATCATGAGATTTTTTAATTAGACAAAGTTTCCAAAAAGTTTAATCATTTTCAAAAATATGCAATTTTGATTTTATAAGAGATCCATAAGTTTAAAACGCTATTTTCAGTAGATTTTAAAAAGATTTACAAATTATCTTGATAAAGTTTTTGAAGTGTGCACGAATTATCGAGCGCGAGTTTCGTAATGACAATGTAATCGTCAAAGCCGTAGGTGCTTTGAGAACCCTCTTTAAAATCAAATCGAAAAAATGTAGTTACAATTTATGGCTGTAATTCCTCAGAAGTTTAAATCACAGTTTTCGACTTAAATTATAGTATTCACAATATTTGAAAAAATTTAGTTAAAGTGAACGCATTCAACGTACGAAAATACACCTAATTAATTTTAATTATGAAAAATGTAGATAGTAATTGTAAATTTTGATAAGCTAACTTTAGAAATTAATTAATTATAGAAATTACAAAAAAATGAAATCAATAATTGGAAACCAGTATTTTTAAAATAAATATTAAATATAATTGAGATTGTACCTACTATGTTTCTTTAATTTTGTTTTACAGTTAATAAGTTTTTGATATTCTCATTAGTTAAAATACTTGAAATGAAGAAGAACCTTTTATCCTTTAACCTTTATTTAATTTCAAGCCTGAATGGAGCCTTCAATCTTCTTAACTTAGTATATACAAAAGTCTAAATGATTTCAAATATTCTAAAAGTTTTACGACTTTCCCTTTTTAAATATTTAAAAACTGTAAATTGAAAAATGCAATATCTTGTGATCAGTGTTCAGCTTAAAACACTGAAAATGGATCGATTTCATTTTAAAAATTTTCAAAATTGCATATTTAGAAAATATTTATATTTTATAGTTAAAAAAATAAGTAAAACAAATTATTTGTTAAATAATGTATTTTAACCATATTTTCGTACATCAATATTTCAAATTTAATATAATTTTAAAAAGACCTACTATCGGCGATAAAACTATAGGCAACTACTGCCTTTGAAGCTTATCAACTCAGTCAAAAAAATGCTAGCGCAACAAAAAAACAGTCATTTAAAAGCTGAAAGTGTTCTACGTTAATGAGCTTGAAGACGTTTATGTAAAAAATTTGTTGTGCTTAGCAGACTGAAAAATGTAAAAAAAGTAAGGTTTTTCGGTACATTTCAAAACAGTCAAGTTTAGAGCATTATTTCTTATACAAGAGGCGATGGCAAAATTTTGAAAAAGTTCATGAGTATGAGGAAAACTGTTGTGAACCAGTTACAGTTGAGAAATGTAAAAAATAATAAAAATTGTTACTTAAAAGTACAAAAATGTGCAACTATATTATCTTCAGTTCTAATACAGATATTAAAGCGATTCAAACTGCAAACTGTAATTGATAGGCTCTGTATTTATTTTCAATCACCCGGAAGGATGTGTTAGTGAAGGATGTGTATTAGTCTTCTTTTATGTGAAAATCGCGATATTTTTAGACATTTTTTTTGTTGGAAAACAAGTAACAGAAAGCAGGGGGCCCTTTTTTTGTTTCACTGCCGACCGCTGGTGCCATTCTTTGGCCCCTAGTTCTGAATGCTTGGATGGCACCTGGCCGCGGGCCAAAGAAAGGCACCAGCGGTCGGCAGTAAAAAAAACAGCCCCCCTCCCTTGAATTCTGTCACTTGTTTTCCAACAAAAAAAATGTCTAAAAATATCACGATTTTCACAAAAAATATGACTAACACATCCTTACGGGCGATTGAAAATAATTACAGAGCCTATCAATTACAGTTTGCAGTTTGAATCGCTTTAATATCTGTATTAGAACTGAAGATAATATATTTGCAAATTTTTGTACTTTTAAGTAACAATTTTTATTATTTTTTAAATTTCTCAACTGTAACTGGTTCACAACAGTTTTCCTCATACTCATGAACTTTTTCAAAATTTTGCCATCGCCCCTTGTATAAGAAATAATGCTCTAAACTTGACTGTTCTGAAACGTACCGAAAAAACCTTACTTTTTTTACATTTTTCAGTCTGCTAAGCACAAAATTTTTTTTACATAAACGTCTTCAAGCTCATTAATGTAGAACACTTTCAGCTTTTAAATGACTGTTTTTTTGTTGCTCTAGCATTTTTTTTTTTGACTGAGTTGTTAGGCTTCAAAGGCAGATGCCTATAGTTTTCTCGCCGATAAAGATCAACATTTTAACAGAAGAATTAATAAAAAAGAAATTATGAGTTATTATAATGAAACCACAATTTGTTTATGTAACTTAATATTATAGGGTAGGACAAGAATCTCAGAATAAATTAGTGCATTAGTAATGGCACTGAAAAGTATCTTTTTGGAATTCCGAACACATTTTTTTTAAATTTTTCACCATTGGCCAATTCGGTTGGAAATTCTTAACTTAAAAATGTTTTAAATTTTTTGTTTGTGAATAAAACATTTTCTAAAAATTTTTAAGGGTAAAGGTCATATAATAAAACACCTTAGATAAAAAAATGAAGATAAAGTTTTTTCGTCGAAATACGCACTTTTTAAAATTTGTACCCGCCGTAAAAAAGAGAAAAATTTTGTTTAAAAATATCAAATGTTTATATGCTTGCTTAGTTCATTAAAAAGCGCATCAAAAAATGAAATTAAAACAAAAAAATTTTTCTACTTTAGGTATAAATGAAGAAAATTACATTTTTGGTCATTTTTGTTTTTACTTTTTTCCGTTTGAGCTTGTTTATTTTTAACAGCTGTACCAAAAAAAAAATTGAAAACATTGATCATTTATTTCTTACGGATCCTGCGTAAATAAGGTTTTAACAATCTTGTACAAAATTTGGCTCATGTTTCAGGATCCGTAAAAAATAGTACAAATGGAAACATTTTTTTTGGCAATTTAGGTACAAATTAACAATATTAAATTCTTCATTTTTTGAAACATTATATTTCAATGAGAAAATTTTCTTTTTAAATTCAAAAGTTAAAATGAAAACCTCAATTTGTTTTGAAAATTAAGAGTTTTATATTTAGAGCAATAGAAATTGGGCAGATTTCCTGAATTCCTCAAAATCTGTGAGCTCCTTGAATCCTCTAAAATCCTTAATTTCTCTAAATTCCCTACAATCCTTTAATATTCTTAATTCCTGAAATTCTTTAAATCCCCTAAACCCTGTGAAATCCCTGATTTTCTTTGAATTTCCTAAAATCCTCTTTCTCTGAATTCCTGGAAATATTCTGCAATTCTTCAATGTTCTAAAATCACTGAAGTTGAGTTCTTTGAAATTTTCAAAGATCCTGAATTCCTTGAATATTTCAAATTCCCAGAACTTTCTGAATTCCTGAATTCTCTGAAACCTTCTACTTCTTTAAGTTTCCTGAAATAAATAAAAATTATGAATTTCTTGAATTTTCTTAATTACTGAAAATCTCTGATTTTCTGGAATATTATGAGTTCCAGAAATTCTCTAAATCTCCTGACTTTTTGTATAATTTTGAATTCTTGAAATTTATTCAATTTCTGGAATTTTTTGAATACCCTAAATGCTCTGAAATATTTGAAACTCTCGAAACTCTTACAATGAAATTCTTTGAATTCCCTGTAATCATTTAATATCCTCAATTACTTGAGTTTCCTGAATTCGCTGAATTTCTTAAAATATTTCAAAATTTTGAATTATCTGAACTACTTGAATATTCTTAACTCCTGATTTTTTAAAGTGATTTAAACCCCTGAATTCCTTTAAATCTTCTAAATTCTTTGAATAATTTAAATCATTTTAGTTCCCTGAATGAATAGAATTACTTGAATCCCTTACATCCTTCGGAATTCCTTGAAATCCTTTACATTATTTCAAAGTTCTTGGAATTCAACTCAGAATTCAGAAAATTTTACGAATTTAAGAAATTTGGATAATTCAGATAATTTAGATTAATTCAGATATATTTGGGAATTTGAAGGGATTTAGAAGCTTTCAAGGAATGCAAAAGAATTCAAAAAGATTTGAAGAAATAAAGAAAAAACGAGTACTAGTATTTAAATGATTAAATTTCAATTTATATGAAGCCAGAAAAAATGAATATAATCAGGATATATTTCTTGAAATTATTATTTTAAATTAATTAAATAGTAATAATAAAATTATGATAATTATTTACTAAGCCTCAAAAAGCAGATAATTGTTATTTTTATTTACAATTTATTGTCGTAAATGCATTATATCAATAGATTGCCATTTAATACAAAAGATTATAATTGTAAAATAAGACCATACTTCATCACAAAAATAATTATTTTTCATACTTATTGTAATTAATATAAATATAAATGGAATATTGTATGTAGATCTTAAATTAAATAAAAGGAATGTAATTTATTTCATAAAACAAGTTTTATATTTAATTCCGACAAATGTAATAATGTAAATTGCCATCGCGTTAAGCAGCAAACTACTTCAAGTTTGTGGTTTTACGCAAATCTCAAAGATTATCACAAAGCGGAATAGTTACAATCTCATTAATCTTAAGTGCTTTGAATGTTGGGCAATTCTAACAGACTCTGATTCCTCGAGATGCAAATTGACTCTGTCAGACACATTTGTTGAATTTCTAGTAAATATTTTTGAGTTACTTAAAATAACTTACAAATTAACATGAATTTTTATTCCTGAATTTTAAAAATGTTTTCGAATGAACTTGTAACTCAGCTCGTTGAGCATCAAAAATCTTCAACCTAACAGATTTTGAATTGGATGTTTGCTTTACAGAATGCATTTTTCTGACAATTTTATGACTAATTTAAAAACAAATAACATTTTGTGGAGATCCTTAGTTTAGGGATAAGTTTACAGGAAATTTAATCAAAAAATTGCGAAATACTTTTTAATATAGTAACTCTCCATTGTATAGTAGGGTGGCACAAAAAAGTTTGTTTTTCCCAGGACAACGATCCCCCCAATTTCATTCCAAATTCGAAAAAAGAAATTCTCTAATTTTTTTTTTAGATTTTAACAGATGCCGATTTTGACTTGAAGTTCACCATGTAAAATGCATGGGAAAAATCACATTTTTGAGTTTTTGGAATAATTTTTTAGGGTTTGAAAAAATGTGATAGGAAAGTATGGGAGTCTGTTGAGAATTATCCAACGAAAAATTTCATGTATTTGACATGTGAGTTACCATACCCCTGACGCATCCATTCGAGAACCTGAAAACTACCCTTAAAATAAAAAAGTTCATAAAATGGACTTTTTCAGCACTGTATTCTCGTTTTTTTTTACTTAACACTATTACTATTGGTCGAATGGAATGTTTATTATCATTGGTTAATTAATTATTAATTATTTAAACATAAGGAATTTGTTTAAATAATTTTTTTTCGACAATCCCCCCCTCCCTAAAATTATTACTAATAGCCTAGTGGGATATTTAATAACATTGGTTTATTAATTTTCAATTATTTAAACAAATGGAATTTGTTTGAATAATTTCGTTTTGATTTTTTTTAAAATAGAAATTATTACTGTGGGTCTAGTGGAATATTTATCAGTAAAACTTAATTACTGATTAATAATTAATTTAATATTAATTAACTTATCAATTATATTTAAGTAATCATTTTTATTTAAGAACAAATTCAAAAAAAATAAAATTAATCGAACAATTTTGATAAATATTCCACTGAAGAAATATTAATGATATTTATAAAAAAATATTTTAAAAAATTCCATTTATTCAAATAATGAACAACTAATAAATAAATCTTAATCAATATTCCACTAGAAAAATAGTAATAATTTTTAGGGGGAGGGGAATGTTCGAAAAAAAATTATTCAAACAAATTCCATTTGTTTCAATAATTAAAAATATGTCTGATAGATAAAATTCTTAGTTAAATACTTCTCTACAGGCCCCCATACTTTCCCGTCACATTTTTTCAAACCCTAAAAAATTATTCTCAAAACTCAAAAAAGTGATTTTTTCCCATGCATTTTACGTGGGAAACATCAAGTTAAAACCAGCATGCAAAAAATGCTGCCATTCATTTCTGGACCACCCTATTGTACAGGTTTACTTTTGGTTAAATATATATATATTTTTTAGAAAGATAAGTAAATTAGACTTATTTTAAAAGTGACTCACTACTTATTTTTATAAGTAAAACATTTCAGAACCACTCAAAAGTAATAAACAATAAAGAAGTCAAGTGCAAAACTTCTTTATTAAACTTAATGACAAAACACCATTTTTGCTATACACAAGTATCCATGAAACGCACAATTTTAAATACAGTGAAACTCTTCAGTAGCCCTTCCTTCTATAGCCCTTCCGAGAATTGAGGCCGCGCCGCATGTAGGTGTAACAGTAGCTGCGCGGGGTGCGCGGGATATTCATAAGCCACTCAGGCTAGTACTCAAGCATGAAAAAACAAAAGCGGAGCAGACTAGAATGAGTTAGTTCCCACCCACCGTCAGCCCCAAAATTGGAAATATAGAAGAGTTTCACTGTATATTCAATTATTTTATAATACTTGCTTATTCAGTTTGTAAGGTGGAATCTCATTTCTTAAACAATAATTTAAATGATTTAAAACAAATAATTGAATGTTACTTACATAAAAAAGGGCTTAACAATTTCTTGTCTCTTAAATATTTAAAACGTTTAAAAACTATCAAAAAGTGATAAACAATCAAGAAAAGTCGAGTACAAAAGCCTTTTAATATACTTTATGCTCATTCAAGCAACACGTTTGTCTCTAAGCACCGCTCAAAAACAGGTCGCTGACTAATCTCTCTAGCAATAACGCCAGGCGAAAAGCTTCATAAAGTCATCATATCCTATTATTATAACTAAAATAAACTCATGTAAGAAAAACTTACAAATATTCATCATTTTGATTTGGCCACTCGCCATAACATATGATTCGCACTTCTCCTGTTGTGAAGTTTTGCGTATAAGTTGTGAAGAAAAGCAGCATGGGCAGAGATAAAATAACTCCCACGATCCAAATGGCGATTGCTATGCAGAGAGTGGTTCTTCTGCCTAAGCGGGGTTTCAGGGGGTTCATAATGGCCATGTACCTGAAATCATAAATTCTTATTTTATTGTTATTTTAAAATTGGATAGTGAGTGTGTGTAAGTTTAACATTTTTGTAACACTTGAGGTAACCCCCTACAAAAAAAAGCATTACGTATTTTTTGAACGAACAAGAACTGACATTATTTACTTTTTAAAACATCTATCGCCAATAATTTCAAAACATTCAATGAGTTCGATTAAGGGGGGTTCCTACTTTGTTGGCCCGAAATCCGGCTTTTTTTGGGAACATTTTTTGAGGAAAATATAAAAGATAGGAGGCTAAAATTTTTCACAATTTTTTGTCCATATTTATTGTAGCACTACAAAATTTGATGGGCCGTTACATAAAAAAAAGGGGGGGGGGCTTCAATGGCGGGTGGTCGGCGTCGACTTTTACCGCTGGTGGAAGATTTGTCCGCCGTAGAAAAAATCTGAAACAAAAAATCAAAATATTTTCTTAATCTATACACTATAGCGCACCAAGTAGACTAGAATGAAGAAAAAAATTAAAAATGAGGAAGTTATGGGATTTAAAAAAAAATTGATTTCTTCACTTTTTTTGCTACTAATGATTTTTTTAAAGAAACAATTTTTAATATTTTTTGATGATTGCAGTCTACTTTGTGTGGACACCTTCTGAGAATATGTCAAAAAAGTTTCATAGCGATTGCACAATTTTTGCGCCTTGTGGGACTTCCACCAACACGGAAAACGTGGTTTTGAGAAAAACGCGTTCAAAGTTTTTCATAAAAAACGCAAAAAAAATGTTGAACTTTTGCGATATAATTACACTTATTCATCATTTCGTATGTTTTCGGGGCCGATAATTTCAAATCTGCCATCAAATTTGCAAAATTAATTTGTTTAAACAATTTTTATAAACAATTTTTTAAAGCAAATTACAGTTTTTTAATGATGCATATGCTTTCCATTGCTTTCGATATCACTGATTTCAAATCTGGTACTATTTTTGTAATAAAAAATTATTTAAATAATTTATTTAATAAAAACTATTGCAAAATTACTTTTTTCCAAGATTAATATGGCTTTCATAGTTGAAGCGGTCAGAAATCACGAATTTGACATCAGATTTACAACAATCATTTGTTTAAAGAAAGTTTAGAAAATGAGAGTACTTACGCCTAGTCAGCTGTTACAGGTCCTAACAAGCCACCTTCCTCATTCTCGTGAAAAACAAGCCTAAAATCGGAACCAGTTTCGCCGCCGCATAACACCCGGCCGCTGCAGCCCAGCGCGTTTGACACCGCTCTATTCAACGGCCCATAACTTTCGAAATTTTTGATATTTTGACTTGAAATTTTCCAGGTATATTTTTGAAATAGATATATGTCCGAAAATGCAAAAAAAAAAAAAAGATTTTTTTGACCCAACAAAGTAGGAACCCCCGTTAAAAGACCCTAAAATTAAAAATCTTTATAATTACAATTTTTAAATTTAAATTCCAGTTTGACAACTACTTTAGATTTTGGTTACATAAAATAACACAGGGATGAAAATGATTTAGCAGTTCAGTATTAGGGCAATAATCCTAAAACTGATAAGAAACTACAAATTTTCTTAAAAATAGGAAATAACCGCATGAATACAATTTTTTTTGTCTTCCGCAAATTTAGAATCAAAATATAAAATTAATATTAATAAAAAATTGCTGCATGTTAGAATATACATTATCTGAAATAATATAAAAGCAAGGACAATATTTTTGATAGTTGATGACAATTGATATCTTGGCTTCATAATTATTACATAATATTTGCAAACAACATACAGATAATTAAACTGTTGCAATTTCCTTAAAAACTAATAATTTGCGACGAAAAAACAACCATAATATAAATTTTTTTAAAAATTGTGAGTCTTTTTCGACATCTTTAAAACTAATACTGCATTTTTGCTTGAAAATAAAAATTTTCGATGTGCAACAAAAAAGTTGTCTAACATTGTTTGAAATTTGGAGCTTATAAATTTTATTACTTTAAACAAAAATCACTGCTTTTAAATCTAATAATTTTTGTTTACAAATACAAAATTCGGTAAAACACACCAATATCACCTAAAGCTGTTCCAAAATTATGAATATTCTTTAAAATATAATAATTTTTTTTATTAAAAAATACCAAAGATTTCCAAGGAAAACACTAACATAACGTAACAGAACAGTTTTCAGAATTGTAAATCTTCCTCGAATTCTCACTGTGATTGTTTGAAATAACTGATTTCCTGTGAAAAACGTTCATATAACCTGAAACTTTTTAAAAGTTTCAAATTTTGTTCGAACGTAACGTGCATCGCAATGTAACGCCACATCAGTAACATGCAATGCTTAATCCTCGGAAAAGCAATAAAACCTCGAGAATGTCCTTCATTCGAAATCATCAAAGGTCGTTACGGATGGTACTTGAAAATTCTTGGTTTTGAGTTTCCAGATGCTCGTAAAACAACAGATGTTTCAAATGCGTTGCGATTAAATTTTAATAAGGAAAATTGGGGTATTAAGGGGGTCAATTTCTTAAAGATGAACTCAGTATTAAAAAATGTTTAATTATTATAAAAAATTTTTTTGTGATTAAAAAAAATTTTGAAAATTGGAAATTTTTTTTCTTTTTTTTTAATTGATCAGTAACAGATAAAAGATTGTAACGATGTAGAACAAGAAAAATCTTGCTCCTTTAATTTTTTCGGAAATTTTGACCAATCAGTGCAGAGAAACCGCTGGGTTGATAGTTCTGGTGATTTACAGGGCTATTGGGGGTACATTGAGCTGTGAAAATTCTGTCAAATATTAACCTTTCCATCAATATTTGCACAGATGCAGTTCATTTACCAAAACAAGGGAAAAAGTTACTTTTTTCACTTTTTACAACTCAATACCGAGGGTAGAGAAGAATGTTTTTCTCAAAAGTCGTAAATGAATCTTGTGGACATTTTTTGCCAGATTTCGAAAATGCTCTTTAATTCTCTGTACACCCATTGGTTGCTGAGATATAAGTCGGATAGCTCTGTAAAAAATCGACTTAGAAGAAAAATTAAAAAACGGTGTTGAAGATGGATGAACAAGTTATCTGAGCCATGCAATGGTTTATCTTAACAAACATTTTCCAAGCCCGTGGATCGAATAATAAAATGCAAAAAATCGCAAAAATGTGTTTGCGCAATTTGTTAGGTCCACGTGAGAACCGTTGATTCTAAGCTTTAAGATGCTTTTTTAACGAATTCTATTGATTTTTGGTTTTGAAATATCGGGTTTTATTGAAAATTGCCAACGCAGCCTGAAATGCTTGAAAAATAACGAACCTTTGCAATCTAGCGATTTATGTTAACAATTGAAGATTTTCGGCAAAAACGTTACAAAAACCAAAAAACGTAAATTGTTAAAAAAAATTAAACTATCTGGTATAATTGCGAGATGTTCGAGATATATCATTAAAATTATTCTTTTACAGAGGAAAATAAAATTGACTTTTATTTATTGATTAAACGTTTTCAAAAACAAAAGTATTACTATTAGGTGTGAAATATATACATTCTCTTTTTCACGCCACCCTTCAATTAAACATGTTAGCTTTCCATTTTTTGGGCAAATCGTCGACAATTTTATAGTTCATTAAAAATATATCTTAGCTTTAAAAAGGGGGGAAAATTCTCAAATATAGGGATTACAGGGGGCTTTGAAAAATAGGGGGGAACAAGGAAAAGGAGAAATGTAGAAGAAGAAGGGGAATATGGGATAGACTGTAATACTTGTCAGTAAATATTTTTACTTTCCTAATTTCACACTTCGAAATTCTTTATAGAACTAAGAAAAGTATCGAAAAAGTATCACTCTAAAGAAAAAAGTATCCTCAAAAATAAAAAGACAAAAAAAACATACAATTTTTTCGAAACGCTCTTCTCATAATTATTACAAAAAAATGGGTAATCGAAAGAAGGGGGAGTAGGGGAAGTTAACGAAACGAGTAGCGAAAATTATAGGAAGAGAGGGGAAATGGAGGTAGATAGTTGAGGAAGCGAGGATTGATGAGGGATTGGGAAGCAAGAAAAATTAAAGCGGGGAAGTATGATAAGTGAATTTAAGTGTGAGGAAGTGGATAAAAGTATTTGAAATGAGGGTGCGTAGGAGGGGTAAAGTGAAGGCGCAGGAAAGGAAACAGGGGAACGGAAGCGTTAGATGTAGTAGCAAAAAGAGGGGAAACTAGGGGAGCAAAAAGACGGAAAAGGAGGGGCGAAAATTAAAGTTAGCGAAAAGATGAAAAGTATGAGAGATGGAGATTTTTACGACTAAATTAACTTCTTAATAGGCTGTGAAATCCTTTTTTGTAGGCGCGCGGCGCACTCTTTTGATCAATTTTTCCCATGATGGGAAGCGAGGGGAAATTATAGGAGGGGAAGTAAGGTAAGTTAAGGGAAGTAAGGAAGGGGAAGTAGGTGAATTTAGGGGAAACGAGTGATAAGGGGGTTAAGGGAAGTGTGGAGAAATTAGGGGTTAGTAATACGGTAAGTGGGGGGGGGAATAAAGGGTGAGCATGTTAAAAGAAATCCGGGTTGGTAAAGTAGGGTATTGAGGGGAGGGGGTTAAGGAAATGACTGGAAGTGTAGGAGGGTTGTAAGGAAAAGTGAGGGGAGTTCTAGCATGGTATTGCGGATGAATTGGGGATGGAAAGTGAGGGTTCGGGAAGGGAAGTAGCGGAATAGAAGTGCTAAGTTGAAGAATGGTAGGAAAGCGAAAGATGAAGTAAGTGGAGCGATGTGGAGTAACACACGGAAAGTAGGGAAGGGAAAAGTATGAAGGATTTAGTTCTTGTCTCAATACTAAAAAAAGTATCAAACAACTAGCTTTTCACTTTAAAAAATAGCAAAGAAGTAACAAACTGTAGAACTTCGAAGCCCGAAATTTAAGCGGGTCAGAACATAATAGTTGTTCTTATACAGAACACACAGGAATTTTCGTTGGCGTCCCAATTAGCATTAAGTCCGCTAAATTACTTCCGCCGGGGTTACCTAGTGTCCTTAATTCCCTATTTTTAATTCATATTAACTGGATATTTCCAGGGTGAATAACAAAGTGTTGGTAGTGGAAAATATAGTTCGCCAGCTGGTACAAAAGGTGTGTACCTGCTGCTTCGTAAGCCAGGAACTGTTTAAAATTCACTGACTAATCCCAGGATTTAGCTTGTGTGAATAATACACAGAGCATTCGGGGATTCGCTGCAGATTTCAGAACACAAATATGTGTAGATTTTACACTATACCATCCAACATGTGTGTAAGCCTAAGCTTGTTATTTTGCTTTATGATTATAGGTCACAAATTATCATTATGTTTATCTGATGTCATTTGCTACAATCATAGTAGGAGCCTCTTTAAATTACGTTAAAAATTTTTAGCTAATTTACCCCCTCCCCCACACGTCGCCCCTTCGTGAACATCGTTCGATAGTGACTCAAGAATAATTGCAAACATAAAAATATCACACTTCATATCCCAAATTGATGTCAAAACAGGGAACAAAAATTGAGAATACAATATGAAACACTTTGAATCCCTAAGATTTCAAATCGGAATATATTGCATTTTCAAGTAAATAGTTAAATTTAAAAAAATTCGCAAAAGAGTTTAACATTCAACGAAGAAGTCGAATGTTAAACTATAGCATATAGCGCAATAAGGGGCGAAAGGGGATAATTGCACGAGTGTGAAGTTAGCTGCCCGAGCGAAGCGAGGGCAGATATCACATGAGTGAAATTGTTGCCTCGCCCCGACTTGCGCATACATTTTTTCATAAAAAATGTATCGAAAATTTGACTTGAGATGTCTGAAACTTCTTTGCGTCTTATCAAAGTTGATATTCTTTGTAAATACGTAGAAAGTGACAGATATAGGTTAGAATGACACGATGCTCGAAACGAGGTTCGATAAGAGGGAGAATCGCTGCTGACAACTGCAGATAAAGTAGAATGTACATACTTTCGATACCGGTTACGGCGTAAAGTTACTTTCGCAGTCGCCTGTTTCTACTTTCTAATCTACGGTTGAAAACACAACTTTCGACCCGCTACGGGACAATCTAAAGTCAAATTTTCCATACATGTGTTATGAAAAAATATGATCAATTCGCAACATAGAATGTAATACACTGGAACTTGGATTTAATCAGCCCGGATTTGTTGCGTTCCGAGAATTGATACCATTGCGGTTTCGTGATGCGGGTAGCGCATGAGGCGCTGCTCAGTCAAGCGTGACATCAGCTCGAGGACCGTACTTTCAGCACGTTAGTTGCATCAGGTTGCGCCATGCCTCCAAATACAACAGAAAGCGTTCATCGGCTCCACTTGTTCATGTTTAGATGGCCTGAATTTAGTTTCAAGGCTATTGCAAGCCATACCCGAAATTGATACTTAATTCAAGTTCCATTGTAGTTTATATTTTAACCAACAAATATTATAGTTTTTAATAAAAACAGAAATATATTCTACCAAAAGAGATAAAAGACCCCGCACTAAATGTATGGGAAAATGGCTTTCAATGGATTTAGCTGAAACTTTGTAATTTTTAAGGTTATAAGTGCCGGATGAAATAACCGTAAAAAAATCTAAAAAATGGACAGTTTTAGCGCTATGCGGCGCTAAGCGCTCATGATCAGTGAATAGAACGAATTACAATAGATTTAGTTACAAAAGCGATGTCAACATAGAAATCACGGTTCAGATCGTTTTCTGTCATATTTTCGCCTACACCGCTGACTCATATCGCGCGCTTCTCAAAACGATCAAACGCTAAGCGCCCATGATTTTAACTTGACTAATTAATCACTTCTTTAAAGGCAGAAATGGTACCCAAAGTAACATTAGTAACTAGTGCGCACATTCCGATAATAACAGTGTACCCTTCGCAAGAGGGCAGAACGCTAAGCACCCATGATCAGCTAATAGAACCAATCCCAGTAGCTTTTGCGAAATATTAAACTATTTTTCGGTTCTTGATTCGGGTTCGCTTGTTCACCGCTATTATTAGCAGCGTCTAGAATCCTTTGTAGCAAGGAGGTTTGAGGATACTTTACGTGTTGCTGGTGACGTGCATAACCCAAGAACCATAAAACGCTTGCAATATGTGCGCAAGTGCCAAGAGTTCTGGCCCCTGACTTACATGTGCAGTAATAACCGAGAAGTGTTTCGTTATTGTCTGGTTCTATGTCATCGATCTCATTGAACGCTATCCACAGCTGGTACTTCTTGATGCGTGTTTCGTATACAGACATCGCTTGTGTCGCTAAAGCTATTACGAATGGTTCTATTCGCTGATCTTGGGCGCTTAGCGTTCGGCCCTCTGGCGAACGCTTAAGTTATTATCGATGTGCACACTAGTTATTAATGTTACTTCGAATACCATTTCCGTCTTTAAAAAAGTAATTAATTAGTTAAGTTTAAATCTTGGGCGCTTAGCGTTTGATCCTTTCGAGAAGCGCGCAATATAACTCATTGGTTTGGCTAAACATATTACTGACTACTTTCTGATGCGAGATTCTTATATTGACATCGCTTTTGGCGCTAAATTTACTAGGATTGGTTTTATTCGCTGATCTTGAGCGCTTAGCGGTCAACCCTCTTGCGAAGGGTAGAATGTTATTATCGGTATGTGCGCACTAGTTACTAATGTTACTTTGGGTACCATTTCTGCCTTTAAAGAAGTGATTAATTAGTCAAGATAAAATCTTGGGCGCTTAGCGTTTGATCGTTTTGAGAAGCGCGCTATATGAGTCAACAGTGTAGGCGAAAATATAACAGACCACGATCTGAACCGTGATTTCTAGGTTGATATCGCTTTTGTAACAAAATCTGTTGTAATTCGTTTTATTCACTGATCTTGAGCGCTTAGCGCCGCATAGCGCTAAAACTATCCATTTTTTTGTATGTTTTTACGGATATTTCATCCGGCACTTATAACCTTAAAAATCACAAAGTTTCAACTAAATCCACCGAAAGCCATTTTCCCATACATTTAGTGCGGGGTCCTTTTCAAACCAAAAAGACTAATTTTGGAAAAAATAAAATAACTTTCTAACCAAAAAAGATTCTTCAGTTAAGACAGAAAAAAGTCAAATAAATTGTTCAACTTTCAATGATAAGCAACGATTTTTTGATAAAATAATTAAAGCTTTAAAAAAAGTGAAATTTTCAAACCAAAAAGATGGATTTTTTAGAAGACAGTTCGATTTATAACAAAAAAGTAATTTTCAACTACGAAAGATGAATCCTAAATAAAAAAGATGACTTTTCTACCATAAAAGTTGATTTTTAATATATAAAAAAAACAAAAAACGTGTATTCAACAAAAGAAAAATTTAATTTTAAATAAAGAATGCTGAATTTCTTACCAAAAATTTAAATTTTTAACCAAATTTAATTTTTAACCCGAAATGGTGAATATTTGACAAGAAAGTTAGTTTTCAATTAAACAAGATAATTTTTCGACGATAAAATTGAATTTTTCAATTAAAAAAGATAAGTTTTCATGCAAAAATGGAATAGTTAAATTTTCAGTTGGAACAAATAATTAAAAAAAAACAAACGAATGTTCAAGAAGTTTAATCAAAATACACAAATATTTAAAAAAAGAAGAATCCCCAACTAGAAGGTATTCTCCAGACAATAGAGTTCAATTTTTAATAAAAAAAGATAGCTTTTCTAATAAACAAGATGAATTTTTAATGCAAAAGCATGGCAATTCAACAAAAAAAAGAATTTAATTGTAAATAAAAAAGTAGGTAAGCATGATTTTATACCAAAAAAGAAAACTTTAATAAAATACTTGAATCCTCAGCCAAAAAGTTTAATATTTAACATACATAAACTGCTAAATAACTGTTTTCAACAGTTACATTTTTTACAAAATAAGATAAAATTTTTGCCCATAGAGATGAATTTTCAAACAAAAAATACTATTTTCTACACAAAAAATTGAATTTTTAAGGCGAGAAAATTAATTCTTAACAAAAGAGTTCATTTTAAACTAAATAGTTTTATTTTACATAAATTATTGAATTTGCGAGCCAAATAGACTAATTTTCTACAAAACAGTGGAATTTTCAACACTAAAAGCTGAACTCTCAACGAGACATCTTAAAGTTGATACTGCAACCAATAAAAGATTTTAATTAAAAATAAAAAAGTACATTGCAAAAATTTAAAAAAAAACTCTTTTATTTAATGCTTACTGTATTTAAAACGTACTAAAAAGTGAAAAATCAATTTTTATCAGACATGAATTCATGAAAAAAAATCTAAATGAACAAAATTTATTCAATCTAAAAATAATAAGAATTGGCAGTAACATAAAAGCGTGGGGCACATTTAGCAATGAATTATTGTTGTGACCTACGCTTTTATGTCACTGTCAGTTGTTATTATTTTTAGATTGAATATATTTTATTCCTTTAGAAAATTTTGTTTTCGTGATTTCATGTCTGATAGAAAATTATTTTGTACTTTTTAGTACGTTTTGAATGCGGTAAGCATTAAATAAAAGCGTTTAAAACAAAATTGATTCATTTTATTTTCTACTTTTTAGTTATGTTTTAGAATAACTTAGACATTTTTGATTAATTATTTGATTGAAATCCCCGCGACTTATATAATGGTGTATATGAGCTGATGTGTATAACTATAACGCAATCTGATTATCTCTTTTATTATGGAAGACGCGTCGATTAAAAAAATGAAGATTCTCGTTTGTCAAGAAGTGCCTTAATTTTCGATCAGAAGATTATATTCGCGACATGAATGAAGGCCAAGTTAAATTAAAGCGTTTAAAAATAGTTGAGTTCAATAAAAAAAGACGCACTTTTCAAAAAATACTTGAATTTTCAAGTAAAATAAATTTTTATTTTAAATAGAAAACAGTAAAATGAAATACATAAAGAAAATTTTCAATGAAATACTTAAATTTTTAACAAAATAGATGAAATTTCAACTAAAATTATGAATCTTAAAAAAAATGAATTTTGAACAAACGAGTACAAAATTGTTCAATAATCAACCAAAGAAAATAACTTTCAACCAAAAGTAGTTTTTTATTGAATTCTATATAATTTTATTTTGTATTTAGGTAAAAAAAGTGAGAAAGGGAAGAAGTTTCTTGACAACAGGAGAAAAGAAAGAATTCTTTAAAAAAAAGAAATAGGAAAAAAGTGTCATGTCCAAATATGAAATTGATTTTGAAATTTAGTAAGTGATTATTGAACTGTACCGTCGAAGGGGCATCTTTCGCCAAATTTTCAAACTTTGTTAAAATTTATTATCAGGAAATTTTTCCCTCAGCAAAAAATTCTTTTGTTGCAAAAAAATTTCTTTGCTTCAATGAAAAATAATTATTGGCTTTCAGTAAACGAAAATTTTCTTTGATTTACAGATACGTATCTAGATTAGATTTAAACATTTTTGATTCAAAAAAATTTCTTTGGTTTTTCAACCAAAGAAATTTTCGAGTAGCTATCACGTTATCACAGCGACGCTTTTCAGTGGGAAACGAAAACGAGCTTTCCCGTTCTCGGACAAAGTGAAATATGTACAGAGATTGTGCAACGTTGCATCAGTACTTTTACGACAAAGTTCCACAGATCGAGCTTACGTTCCGCGATTCTGAACTCAGATGCCTGAGGCTAAATGTCACCTTTTCACACATGCTATGTAGTGAAAGGGAAATTTCGCCACCACTATTGAAAATGTCTATAGAACGTCTTTTTTTTATATTAGATGAAAGGAGAATTTTTCATATTCACTAACTCACCCGCTGCATTGAAGTGTAATTTTTTATGGTAGGTGGTAATCACCCTTTATATTTACACTGTATCCAGAGTAATCTTCACCTCAAAAAATAATTACCCTCATGTCGTAAGATTTACCCCCCCCCCCCCACATTGGATATGGTAGTCCTTATTTTTTTGTTTCGATGCGAAACAAATTAACTTTACCTACTTGATAATACTTTTTTTTAGGAATTTTAGTAACTAGACACAACTACAGCCTACAATATTCAACTGATCGGTACAAGAATTTCGAGACCAGTCTCTTGGAGGGAATTCTTTATTGGGTTTCAAGAATATTTGATTTTATTTAGATTTAGTACTTCTAATGAAGAAAAATCGATTTTTTTTAGTAATAACGAACAACTACAGCATAAACTATTTAAATAATTGGTACAAGAATCTCTAGATAAGTCTCTTGGATTAAATTGTTTATTCGTTTTTTAAGAACTTACGATTTATTGATTATTTTTGTAGATTTAGTATTTTTATGCAGGTCAGGCGGCTTTTTATTAATTATTCATGCATACAGCCTGCAAGATTGAACCAAATAGTACCAAAATTTCGAGACAAGTCTGCTGGATGGAATTTTTTATGCGATTTTTAGGAATTTTTTATTTATTGATTATTATAGTGGACTAAGAAATAAAAAAAATCATTTTTTAAAGTAATTAACTACAACTACGATCTACGTGCTTTGCAACTGATTGGAACAAGAATTTCGAGATGAGACTCTTGGATAAAACTATTCATCCGCTTTTAGAAACACAGTGAAACTCTTCTATAATGCCGATTTTGGGGCTAACGATGGGTGGGAACTAACTCATTATAGCTGGCTCCGCTCTTGTTTGATCACGCCTGAGTGCTCGTCTGAGTGACAATCGCAGATCCCGCGCACCCCGCGCAGCTTCCGTTGCTGGGCGGCACGGCCTAGATTTATTATTTTTTATGAAGAAAAGTCGACTTTTAAGTAATTAGTGATTGCTACAGCTTACACTATTTAACCGAATGCTACAGAAAATTCCAGATAAGTCTTCTTCATCCGTTCTTCAGAAATTTTAGTACAGTAGAACCTCGCTTATCCGAGCTATTATGGACGGGCCTCAATGAGCCCCAACTTGGATAATCGGTAAACTCGGATAAAACGAAATTAAAAAAAAAAGAAAGTCTCAGTATAATACACTTAAAGCAGAGAGAAATAGAGAGTCACAATGCATTAGAAATATCATTTGATAGAAACATGGCGCCTCCTACTCGCCCGTATACCCGTATGGCCATTTGATTCCAGGACTCGGTCGGTATGCAAAGAAACTGCATCACCGACAATGACCGACATGAGGTAAATGAAAATGGCCCTCAACCCTTAACATATGTGCGTCGCGTGGCTATCGTAGGTATATCGCACGCACACAACCTGATATCGGCTTTAACTCAGGCAGATTTAGAATTGAGATTGTTGGTATTTTACTGTTCGATCCCGACGCAAGCAATTTTTGACAGATACAATCTGACAGATAAATGGGTCAATTTTGTGTGTTTTTAACTGTCCAGTGTTTCACCTTAAAATCCGTTTGTAGTTTTGTATATTTGTGGTATAATTATCATTCATAGCTGGTTCACTTTAATGCCAGAGTAAACAAATTTGCAAATACCTCAAGAAATTTTAGGTTATGTTTCTATGTTTACCTTTCAGCTCCACTCTCCTCATCATTGTTTTCAGGTTCTTTTTTTCAAAATTATCACACCAGGTGCGATCGAAAAATCGTTGGATTATCAACTTTTAAAAAAAAAAGTCAACCACCTATTGTAAGTCACAAAAAATTCAAGAAATGTACAACTTCAAGTCGGGTTGTCACTGAGTGGGAAAACCGGGAACTATAGTCCAGATTTTTGAATGCCAAGAAGTACCCTAGAGTTTAGAGGAAAACCCGGAATTTTCCAGATTAATGTTTTACTTTTGTTGATGATTTTATCTAAATTTTCCTAAAAAGTCATCTTTTTTTGGATAGCAAAATCAAATATATTGATTAACACTCGTCTATTTCAAACAGCTAGATCGATCTTTTAGATCTTTTAGTTTTTAAATTAGAAACAGTTAAGTTCATTCAAAAAATATGATTTTTCAACGAAATACTTAAATTCTCAACTAAGAAAAAGTAATTTTTGAAACAAACAGTTGAATATTCAGTTAAAAAAATTAATTAAAAAAAAAAGAGTTTTCAACAAAAGAAATTAATTTTGAACTAATTGTAAGATTACTAATCTTTTACCAATAAAATGAATTTTAAAGAAAGTAGTTCAACTTTCAACCAACAAGTTGAATTTTCAACAAAATACTTGATTTCTCAACTAAAATAAATTGAGTTTTAACTCAGAATATAAATTTTCAACAAAAGAGATGAATTGTGAAGAAAATAGTTTAAATTTCAACCAAAGAGTAAAATTTTCAATCAAAGAATATGAATTTTTTACAAAAAACGCAATAGTTGATATTTCAGTAAAAGAAGATTTTAAATTATAATTTAATAAAAAATTAGTTTTTAACCAAAATAAGAATTTTTAATAAAATAGTTCAATTTAAAAAAACGACGAATTTTCAACTAAGATTGTGAATCTTCAATTTTGTTTTAAATTAGAAACAGTTAAATTTATGTAAAAAATACGAATTTTCAATGAAATATTTAAATTCTCAACTAAGAAAAATTAATTTTAAAAGTTGCATTTTCAACCAAATAGTTAAATTATCAATGAAAAAATCAACGTTAAATAAAAAAACTAATTTTTAACAAAGTAGTTTTATTTTAAGCAAAAGAGATGAATTTTCAGCTGAGATTGTGAAACTTTAACCAAAACAATTAATTTTGAAGAAAATAGTTCACTTTTCAACCAATAATTTGAAGTTTTAATCCAAATGAATGAATTTTTAACAAATAATTTAATAATTAATATTTCAACAAAAAAATATTTAATTTTAAATCAGAAACAATTGAATTTATCAAAAAAATTGAAATTTTCAATTAAATATTTGAATACTCAGCTTAAAAAAACTAATTTTCCGCCAAATAGTTGCATTTTTATCAAAAAAATGTGATTTTCTACCAAAATAATTAAAATTTTAATTTAAAAAGATACATTTATGAACAAAAAATGAATAGTTAAATTTACAATTAAAAAAAAATAACCTAGAAAGAAACGATTTGTCAAAAAAATATTTGAATTTGAAGCCACGAAATACCAAAAATAACAATAATAATAGCTAAAAAATACCAAAAAGGACGTATTCTCAACAAAATTGTTATATTTTTAATCAAAATAATGAACTTTTAACAAAGCAGTTGAACTTTCAACAAAAATAGTTGCATTTTGAAATTTTAACCAAAACAATTAATTTTAAAGAAAGTAGTTCATTTTTCTATCAATAAGTTGAAGTTTTAACCCAAAAGAATGAATTTTTAACAAATAATTTAATAATTAATATTTCAACCAAAAAATATTTAATTTTAAATCAGAAACAGTTGAATTTATAAAAAAAAATTGAAATTTTCAATCAAATATTTGAATCCTCAACTAAAAAAGACTAATTTTCCGCCAAACAGTTGCATTTTTATCCAAAAAACCACGTAATTTTCTAACAAAAAATGCACCTTCTCAATAAATCTTATGCATTTTTCAATTAAAAAGTTAAATTTTCAGCCCAGAGAATTAATTTTCTACCAAAAAGTCAAATTTTTAACAAAATACATCCATTTTCAACAAAATAATTAAAGCTTTAATTAAAAAATATACATTTATGAACAAAAGTTAAAAAGTTAAATTTACAATTTAAAAAAAATTAACCTAGAAAACACGATTTATCAACAAAATAGTTGAATTTTTAAGACATAGAATGAATTTTTAACTGAAATTTCGAATATTTAGCTAAAAAATTACTGCATTTTTGAGGCGAAAATACAAAATTTCAAACCCGAAATTGTGAATTTTCAACATAAAAGTTAATTTTAAACCGAAACAGATTAGTTTTTAATCATAAAGATAAAGTTTTAATCAGTTATTTCCAGTTTTAAGCAAGAAACATGAAATTTCTAAAAAAAAAATGAATTTTTAAGTCAAAAAACGAATTTTCAAAAAAACAATTGAATTTTCAGACATGAACTTGTGTAGATTTCCAGATCAAATCCGATTCAAGATATCTTACGAAAACCTAGTTTGTAAAAGTGGAGCCAGTTCTATCATAGCAATGCCACTTATCATCATACTGTCAATTCTATATGCATTTAGACACTATCATTAGTTTAATTTTAAGTCGATTAATCCTCATGAAAGTCGATTAGTCTCACACCCTATAAGCACAAAATTGCCTTCATTCAAATTTCGACTCTTGGCCACAGTTTCTACATTTTTTAGCTTTTTCCATTTTCTATTGCTATTTAATCAAATAAAAGTATTAAAAGCTTTTTCGTACTTAAGAATCATAATTTATTTTAAGCAATCCTTTTTACATTCCGGACTATTCATCAAATACAAAGTTATTTTGATTTTTGTAATCACTTGTCATAATTATTAATTATAAGCTGCTGACATTTTGAAAATATTTTATGGATGTATATTTTTCAGGTCAAATTGAAAATCGAGTTTTTCATTTCAAGGATGAAAGTTTCTTTCGAGATTGGAATAATGTTCAACAAAACAGTTGAATTTTTAAACGAAAGAGAGTAATTCTGAACGCGGAATTTAATAGTAAAAATTTTCAAATTAAAAATCGAGTTTTTCATTTCAAAAATGAAAGCTTCTGTCGAAAATGGAATAATGTTCAACAAAACAGTTGAATTTTTAAACGAAAGAGATTAATTATGATTGCGAAATTTAATAGTAAAAATTTTCAAATTAAAAATCGAGTTTTTTATTTAACCGATGAAAGTTTGTGTCGAAATTGGAATAATTTTCAACAAAACACTTGAATTTTTTAACGAAAGAGATTAATTCTGAACGCGGAATTTAATAGTAAAAATTTTCAAATTAAAAATCGAGTTTTTCATTTCAAAGATGAAAGTTTCTGTCGAAAATGGAATAATGTTCAACAAAATAGTTAAAATTTTAAATGAAAGAGATTAATTCTGATTGCGAAATTTAATAGTAAAAATTTTCGAATTGAAAATCGAGTTTTTTATTTAACTGATGAAAGTTTGTGTCGAAATTGGAATAATTTTCAACAAAACACTTGCATTTTTTAACGAAAGAGATTAATTCTGAACGCGGAATTTAATAGTAAAAATTTTCAAATTAAAAATCGAGTTTTTCATTTCAAAGATGAAAGCTTCTGTCGAAAATGGAATAATGTTCAACAAAATAGTTGAATTTTTAACGAAAGAGATTCATTCTGATCGTGGAATTTAATAGTAAAAATTTTCAAATTAAAAATCGAGTTTTTTATTTAACCGATGAAAGTTTCTGTCGGAAATGGAATAATGTTCAACAAAATAATTGAATTTTTAACGAAAGAGATTCATTCTGATCGTGGAATTTAATAGTAAAAATTTTCAGATTAAAATGCGAACTTTTAATCTAAAAGATCGAACTAGCTGTTCAAAATAGATGAGTGTTCATCAATATAGTTGATTTTGCTACCCAAAAAAGATGACTTTTTAGGAAAATTTAGATAAAATCATCAACAAAAGTAAAACATTAATCTGGAAAATTCCGGGTTTTCCTCTAAACTCTAGGGTACTTCTTGGTGTTCAAAAATCCAAAAAAAGGCCATCACGGGTATACGAGCGAGTAGGGGGCGCCATGTTTCTATCAACTGATATTTCTGATGCATTGTGACTCTCTATTTCTGTCTGCTTAAAGTATACTTAAATGTTTAATTTGTACAATTACATGTTTAAAAAAATCTTACGAATAGTTTATATTACATAATGTAGAGAGGATTTATATTATTAACTAATCAAAGAAGAGGTTTCGGAAGATCTGCTTTGTTTGGTTAAGAAGAGTTCATATGTATGCATAATGCATAAGGCTCGGATAAAACGGACTACTCTTGCGCTATAGCCCGGATAAGACAGATCAACTATTTTTGTTTTAACCTCGGATAAGTGAGTTTCTACTGTAATTAGAAACGACTATGGTTTACACTAAGCTACTGATTTTTACCAAATAAATATAATTTCGTGAAGAGACTGTTAGATGGATTTCCATATTATCGAAATTTGTTGTTTACCCATATTACCAACAAAATACTAACCAAAAATAAAATTTTAGTAAACTTATGTTTGTCAGGGGAATGAGGAGATTAGGCGAAATTAGGAGACGAGGAGTGGGGAAAGCGAGGGGAAATTATTGGAGGGTAAGTAGAGGAACTGAAGGGTGAGGAAATAAGGGAAGATGATTGTTAGCTGGGGAAGCGAGACAGGGAAAAGTAGAGGAAGAAAAAGTTTTGGACGGGAGCGAAGGATGAAAGGAGGGGAGGGCCCGTATGGGTGGGGGAGGTTATGAACGACTTACTTAAGATCTTAATAGGCATCGAAACCCTTGTTTGTAAGCACGCGGCACCTACTTTGACTAATTTTTGTATTCAGTAATAATAGTCTCGCCGAGATTTCATTGTTTTCCATTTTTAAAATACATTTTCAAAGTATCCGAATAAATTAAAAAATGTAGACATCTTTTGAAAGTGCACTGGAACCGCATAAACCGAGAACATAAACATTCACTTATATCCTCCCGAAAGGGGATCCCAACAATGCTCTTCAGCGAAGTATGGAATAGACGGGCTGAACTCTGATTAGCTTGTTTTTCACGTGGTACTGCGAAGTGGTGGATGCCAAGCGGATATAAATGAGAGTTACGCAGGGATATAAGTGCCTAAGAATATAAATGAGAGAGGATATAACCGTAGTTCCAGTGTACGCTGGAACCTGAATTTAAGAACGGCAATGATAGTAAATCCAGTGAGTCTAAACGTAAATATTCAGGCTGGTGTGAACCATTTCGAATTGAAATACATATTAAGTCAAACCCCGTTTATTGTAACTATTTCGAAACGTAAACACCTCGTCTATTGCAATTCGAGAGGGGATCCCATCACTCCACGTATCCCGGACGTGGTCTCACAATACATTCCCGCTTCTGAGCTGTCATTGGCTATACGTAACATGTGACCATCAGTGGTGGGAGTTCGGGAAGTTGAGATAGACCAGTATCTTGGATTGCAATGAACGTGTTTTGCAATAAACGAGGTTTGACTGTACTTCGCAACGAACGCGCTTGAGCAGCCGCGCACTGCCCTTTTTGTCAGTATGCTGATGTTTTTTGAGCATGAATGAGCACTGCCTCTCTTTCAATCTTGTGATCACGGCCTGACCAAAATTCGAGTAACGAAAAATTCTAAGAATGTCATAAGCCCAAGTTTCTTAAATCCAGGTTACAATGTACTTAGCAAACTTTTATTTCAAAAACAATGTTGATTGTAATGATGACTTCTTCCTTGGTGGAATGTTTTGCATCATCATTTTTTTTGTGAAATTGCAGAGTCGCGTTGTAAATTTGAAATTATTTTGTCCCGGTATTTCGTTATCACACTAAGGACAACGAATGTACCGATTCTTTACTCTGACTTGTGATAAGGAAATACGACATTTTGAAAGTTGCCACACGCCCAAGGGACAATGGAAGCTATAAATTATATAATGCACAGTCCCGATGCATAATGCACCAGCTTACCAGTATAATATGTTGTGGATGAGCATGCGAGCTGCCAATACCAGCCGAATCCGGAATATCCTGCTTATACACCGTTAGCTCAGAATATGTGGAAAGTTTAAGGTGCAATAGTTCATTTCAAGTATGGCGCAAAGACTATGTAAAACTAGGAACTAGGAACATGGCTTTTAGAATGAAAAATTTCACACAAATTTTTGACACAAAAGTGTACCAAATGTGCTATAAAAGTGTTATAAACAATACATAGGTAAAAGTCAGTTCAGAAAATATCATCAAATAAAGCAAGACTTGAATGTCTATGGGCGAGTCTTCAGGAGGTTCCTTTTCAAAGCAGCAAATAAGACTTCTGTTAGCTGTGTCTAGATAAGGGAGCGTACACACATTGCTTGACATCAGTTTTCAACCAAAATGGAATAGTACAATTTTCCGTTTAACAAATTATTTTTTAACAACAACAAAACGAATTAGCAATCAATTAATTTTTTACCCGAGGTAGACAAATTTTGAACAAAGTTTCAACAATTCAATGTAAAAAGTCGAATGTTTCAGACAAGAGTTACCTTTTAAATTGGAAAAACGAATTTAAAAGCAATATGTTTGACAAAACAGTTGAACTTTTAACAAAATATATAAGTTTTTAACCAAACAGTTGAATTTTAATCAAGCGAGATGAATTTTAAACCAGAAACATAATGATATAATTTTTAAACAATAAAAATTAACTTTTAAGAAAGAATAGGTGCATTTCCTTATTCGGTTCTAATAATTCAGTTCACATTTACGCGAAAAAAAATGAGAAAAAGGGGAAATATCTTAAAAATAGGAAAAAGATCAGAATTTTTTTTTAAACTTATGAAGATTGTTAAAATAATTAATAATTATTATACATTTCCAAACTATTCTAGCGAAGAGCCATCGAAAAAACATTCTTAGTTGTTTCTGCAAAAACAAAATTGAGCTTATTCGTTAAAAAAGACCTACGACCTGAATTTGTTGAAGAAATTGCATTAATAATTTATAATTGTTGTGACTTGACAAATTTGAATAGCAAAAAGTGATCGTGAAGACATTCTTAGTTGATTCCGTAAAAAAATTCAGCGTGTTTGAATAATTATTAACTATTGTAAATTTTAATAGCATTACGGCAAACAGTCATCGAAAATTCATTTACAGTTCAACACGTTTACAAAAATTTTTCACAAAATTACGAAAGAATCTATATTTATTTAATCATCATAAAATATGTTTGAAATTATTTACACTTACGAAAAATTATTTTTAGATAGATTTAGCACAGTTTCACAAACAAACAAATTTCTAAAAAATTGAATTTTTAACAAGTTAGTTTTGTTGTTATTGAAAACAATAACCAAATTTTCAAAAAAATTCAAATATCGAAAATAATTTTAAAATATCTATCGTCAAAAAGTCCAAATTCTAAATCTTCTATTCTATGAAACTTAAATAGCATTTTATTTCAATCTAATGTTATTTTTATTTCGAAAATCAAATCCATCCAATCTTCTTCATCAATTATTTACAATCTCAACAACACTAAGTAAAAAAAATAAAGCTAACATTTTTGATAAACACTCGACCCATCCTTAGGAGGAAGATAAGATCATAGCTGAGTATCAAGAAAAAAGCCACAATTTAATCGAAAAGGGGATGAATTTTCACTACGTGTAGGGTGTACTCAACCATGTGACGCTCAGGTAGATAATGCAACCAGATGGAGAATAGGGAAGCTTCAGATATCGGTAAAATAAATCTGAAGTCTATTCTCTTCAAATCCATAAAACTTTCAGACATTCCCTACTTTTTTATGAAATCGTGAAAAGATAAAAAAAAGGTTCTCTCTTGAGTTTCTCGTACATTTATTTTAGCTTGTTTAAGCTTTTTTTATTTTTTTTTTCTAGGCTTCTTATCTCAATTCTGTTCTTCGGGAATAGTAGTAAAAAGGCAACACGACCCATGGGATAAAAGAGTTCTCGTTTTCAGGTCTGGGAAAATGAAGTGTGTTGAAATTGTTAAGTTGACCAAATTTAAGAGCGAGCTTAACTTTTTTGTCTTGTTAGCATATTAATTTGCAAAGGAAACGAATTTCTTTCACAAACAAGCAGATTATTATTTCTAAAGTACACTGGAAATCCCATTTAAGTGCGATTTCCACCATGGTCTTAAATGGCCTTAACTTAAAGCGAACATAACATTCACTCGCTCCGAACCCAAATAGGCATGTTAAAGTGCGGTCCGACCTGATTTCCGTCACGCTTTACTAAACACATCCTCCCCTCTCAGCCCGCGGCAATTTCATCACGAAAAACCGCCGCGCCAGCAATTTTAGGACCGAATGAAATAGAAGATGCCTATATGGGATTCGCAGCGTAATTCAAATTCAGAAACTGTAAAGGTCTACCTAAACAACTATTTTAGGACATTTTTTATGGTCAGAGAGAAGTGTTGAATAGAGGGTGACCGAAAAACACCATTTTCAAGATTACCTGACTTTTCCTTAACTAATTTTTCATTTTCTCTGAACAGTAACATTTGGAGACACAGATTTTAATCTTGTAGCATTCTTAATATGGAATGTTTTAAGAATAAAATACAAGAATTAAACATTTTAATTTTTAGTTTATTATTCTCAGGTCTACTGACACAGCCTAATTTATCTGCAAAATATGAAAATGCAACTTCTTTAAACCTAAAAAGTAACTAAAAGTGACTAATGTGCATTAATAATTTGAATAATGTTCTTTTGGATTTGAAATATTTCAAAAGAGTTCAACTCAAACGATGCCAATGCAATTCAAGTTAAATTCAAAAGAATTCAAATGAATAGAAGAAAATTCCAAAAATTCAAGTCAATTCGGCTAAATTGCAAACAATGTTGGAAAATTTCTTAAAATCCTTGAAAACCTATGAAAATTGATACTTGTTAAAACCCTGGAAAATTTATTAAAATAACTTTAGAACTTTCAAAATACCCCAGATTCATTGAAATCCCCGGACATCTGATAAAATCCTTTGAAATGGTTTAAAATATATTAAAACCTTAGGAGCCCTGCAAAATCGTTCCACATTTTTCGAAATTTTAGGGAATTATTTACACAAAAATCCTACAAATTCTTTGAAATACCTTCAAATTATTGAAATATATTTAAAAGTTCTTTAAAATTACTTAGAATTAAAAAAAATCTTAAAATTTTCAAATATTTTTAAATCCCTTCGAATCATTAAAATTATTGAAAAATTCGTTGTATTTTTTGTAAATACCCAAAATCTTTTAATTCCCTTGGAACCCCCTTTAGATTATTTAAATCTGTCGGAATATTTAAAAATACCCTGGAGTATTCAAAATCCTGTTAATTCTATTGAAACATTAAAATAAATTACAAATTACTTGGAACGTTTTAAAACTCCCTAAAAGATTTTGAATAGAACCAAAGGTTTCAAAATCCTTTAAAAGTTTCTAAATTTCTTGAAAATTCTTTGAAATTTTCCAAAAAAGCCTAAAATTCTACAAATTCTTTGAAATCTTTTTAAATTATTAAAATCTGTAACAGATACCTTGGAATCTTATCAAATACCTTATAATATTGCAAATGATTTGAAATATTTTGAAATCCTTAATATTTGTTTAGGCTCTTAAAGATTCCTTGGCGTTTTCTTTAATATCGTAAAATATAACAGATCCTTTGAAAGTTTAAAAATCTTTAAATCCTAAAATCCCTAAAATTCTATGGAATACCCGGAAATTATTCATGTCTGATATAAAGTCCTTGGAATCTTTTAAAATATCCAAAAATATAAAAAATATTTTGACGTTCCTTTAAGTTCTTGGAATCTTTTACAAATTCCTAAGAATCTTTTTAAATGTACTAACATACTGAAAATCCAATGAAATATTTTGAAATCACTTGAAACTTTTTAGAGCCCTTTAAAATGCCTTAAAATTGTCAAAAATGCCATAAAATGCCTAAAATCCTTTGAAATCCATTGAAATAATTGAAATCAATTTTAAAGTTCTTTTAAATCTTTTAAAATCCCCTACAATATTTCAAATATTTCAAATCCCTTGGAACCGCTTTAAATAATTAAGATCTATTTCAAAAATTTTGAAATTTTCTAAAATAACTTAAATGTTTCTAATAATTTAAACAATTTTCAAATCCCTTGAAACTTTTAAAAAAATTTTTAAATACATCTCCAATTTTCCAGATCGTTTGGAAGCCTTTAAAATTATTGGAACCTATTGTGAATTTCATAAAATATTTTGAAGACCTTAAAATATTTTAAATCATATAAAATCTTCTAGAACTTTTTGAAGCTCTTGAAAACTCCTTAGAACCTGTTTAAATACCCAAAAATTTTTAAAATCCTTTTAAAATCCTTAAAAAATGCTTAAGATATTTAGTTTGTAACGCCGCATTTGGTTTCCGGAATGTAGGATTTATTTTGAAAATAAGTACATCCTTGAGAGTTCTTTCAAAATCTTTTTAATCTATTAAAAATTCCTTGCAGTCTATAAAATTCCCTAAAGTATTTTTAATTCGTTGAAACGTTTCAAAATCCTTTGAAATATTTTAAAGCTCTTGAAAATTCTTAAAAATTTGGAAAAGTACTCTTTAATCTTAAAAGTACTTTGTTATCCCTTCAAATTATTGAAATCAATTAAAACTTTCAAAATATTTACTCTAAAACATCGCAAAACAATTTGAGAAAGTTCAGAAATAGATTTAGATAAACCTTAATTCAATATTTTAATGGATTGAAAGAAAGTAACTGCAGTGATATTTTCTATTAAAAAAGTGTCTCAAAAATTATTTGAGAAAAATAGTGCTAAAAAATGTCTGCTTGGCAGCGCCGATTACTCTTGACAGTTATGTAAAATGCTTCTTACGAAATTCGCTGACTTTTTTTTTTTAACCCCTAACTATTCCCATAGCCAAAAAAATTCCTGACTTTAACCTGATCTGTGATTACCCCGAAATATTGATGATTAACTAAAATTGAAAGCGGCAAGTATTTTAAAAGTTTTTAACAGTAAACTTGTTGTTTATAACTAACATTGGAGAAAAACCCATTTAGAAAATTAAATAGAAATGGGAAGGGGCTTCCATTTTAATTTTCTAAATGCTTTTGACAGAGCTGTGAGCTCAAGCTTGAAATTCTGATTTAGTCTATGGAGCTAGTTTCGTAAATGGGACGATAAGACGTTCTGTATACTTCTGAGGCGTTTGGTGTTCGTTGACGGACACGAGGCTGCACAGAAGTGCTATCTTGAAGAACGCATACGAGACATGCCATTCATCGCCAAACTACCCTTGCTGACCATCGAACCTCTAATCGAGAACCCGAGTAGCCACTGGTCAGAAAAATTGAAAACATTTCTCCTTTTTCCTTCCGATTATATCATGAAAAAAATTCTTTAAAACCAATAATTTTTTATTGAAAAGAAGTTTAAAACCTAACCTCTTCGTTTATCACCTAATTTTCTTTCTAATTAAATTAAAATATTGTTTGATTTAATACATCTAAATTCTAACCCTTAAAAGATAATTATGTTGGAGAGCTTTACATTCTCTCTCCCCCACAGTCCCTTATTCTACTTTTTTTTATCTTTTCCATTTCTTTTGCCCATTCTTCCTTCAGCCACTCAATCCCTAATTTTTTCAAATATTCTCTTGTCATCGTCCTATCTCTGCCTTTTCTCTCGTCCAACGAACCCATTCATGCTCCCATGTCTCCTCTACCCATTCACATACTCTGCATTTTCTCTTCTCATCCTTCTCCCAATATATTGATTATTTAACTTCATTTTCCATCTAGCTATTCTTGTCCATCTCTTTTCGTCCCATTCTTTTACAGATAGTTTGACTATCCTTCTTTCTTTATCACATTATACCATTCATTGCAGCTTGATTCCCATCTATCCATTGCGTTAATTCTACGACCCTCTTTCCTCTTTCTTCCACCTCTTTGCAGCAATTTATCGTTAACTCCCCTTCCTTTCCTACCCTCACTTTCGATTCGAATTTCCACGCTTTGTTTCCCGCCCTTGTAAGTAATTTGTCCCTTTGAGTCTGTTTAATATATCTCTTACAACCTCTCGATCTCCTTCCTCTGGTTCGAATCCTATATCTCTGCCCATAGTCTTATACAGGCCACGCCAGCCTATCAAACAACCTCTTTATCTTTTCCTTAATATGCGTCCTATGTTCCCCATTCATTTGTATGGTAAAACCAAGGTATTTAATTCTGCAAATCTAAATTTTTAACCGAATAGTCGGGTTTGAAATAAAGAAGATTAATCTTTAGGATAAATTTTCAACAAAAACTGATTTTTCCATTTCAAAAGGACGAATTTTCTGTCCAAATAGATGAATTTTGATCAAAACAGTTGAATTTTCCACACAAAAAAATGTCTTCTTCAATTTTCTAACCAAGCAGTTAATTTTTTACTGAAATAGTTAAATTTTCAACCTATAAAGATAAATTTTTAGTCAAAAAGTAGAATTTTGAAACAAGGAGATTAGTTTTATACCGATAAAAACGGATTATCAACAAAAAAGATGAATTTTCAAATAAATAGTTGAATGTTTAATAAGAAAGAAAAATGTTCAAAGAAAAATTGGAAAAGGTAAATTTGCAGAAAAAAATTTACTTACAACAAAAAACGAATTTTTAACAAAATAGTTCATTTTTAACAAAAGAGATAAATTGTTCACGGAAATGTTGAATCTACAAAAAAAACAAAAATGAATTTTTAACCAATTGAAGTTTCAACCAGAAAAGTCAAATTTTAATACAAAAAGACGAATTTGCAAGAATAAACTTATTTTTTAATAAAACAGTTCCATTTTTAATTAAAAAAAGGACATTCCGAATAAAAATATTAATTTTTTACTAGAAGACGAATTTCCAACTAAAAAAGATCAATTTTTAATTATGATTGTAAAAGATACATTTTCAGTTCGAAACACTAATTTTGAATAAAAAAAAACCTTAATTCTTACAAAGTAATTGAACTTTCAAGTTTCATAAAATTTTACCTAGAATAGTTAAATTTTCAGTTGGGAAATAATAATTGAAACAAAAATTTTTAAGCGACAGAGAGATGCATTTTAAACTAAAATCAGAATTCTTCAACAAGGAAGAATGGTTTTTCCAACAAATAAGTTCAATCTCCAGCCGTGTAATTGAATTTTCAACCAATAAATATGAATTCTCAAAGAATAATGTAACAGAGATATTGGAATTAAAAATGATATTAATCTTAAGTAAAAAACAATTGAATTCAGCCAAAAAAGATAAACTTTCAACTAAACAACTGTATTTTGAACCAAAAAATAACATTTCTACCAAAGAGATTAACTTTCAATCCAAAAAGAGGATTTAAAAAAAAATGAATTTTTAGTCAAAAAAGGTTAAAGTTAAACTTTCGACAAGACGAAAAAGACGAAGTTTAAAAAAAGCTGAAACCTCCACTAAAGAGGATTAATTCTCATCCCAAAAAAAGAAAAGAATTTGTAAAAAAACAGCCGATTTTTTAAAAAAATATTTAGATTTTTTAAATACTAAGATACAGTTTCAACCAAAAATGGAAAATTCAAATTTTCAGTGATAAAATTAACTTAAAAAAACTAACTTGGAATTAAATAGCTTATTTTGCAACCAATGATATAGATTTTCAATTGAAATGATGAATATGCAAAAAAATGGATTTTCAGCAAATTATAGTTCAAGTTTAACTACAAAGCACCATTTTTAAACAAAAAACAAGAATTTTCTACAAATGTTTTAATTTTTAATTAAAGATATAAATTTTTATTCAAAATTACGAATATTCGAACAAAACAAAATGGTAAATTAAAAAAAAAAATTTGTCAGCTAAGAAAGAAAAAAAACATCCAAATATTTGAACTTTCAACCTAAAAGATGAAATCTCTGTCAAATAGTTAAATTTTCAACAAAAAAGGTAAATTTTCTCAAAATTTGAAAAGTTACATTTCCAGATTGTTGTTGAAGATCTATCATTTTATTTAGAAATTCATTTCTTAGGTTGAAAATTCAGTTGTAGCTGTTTTTAAATATTAATTTTTCTACCTAAAAATGACCCCGCACAAAATTCAAAATCCTCTGACTAGTTTCTGAGCTATGGGATCTATAAGTAACAGATTTTAAAGTAACCTGGGACTATACGTAGAATAAGCTTCAGATCAAACTTAACGTGCATTAGAAACTTTATCAGGTTTAATTCAAAGAAAAATAATATTTAATCATAGTGTGAAGCCTATTCCTCTAAAATAAGGTATGAAAAACTCTAAGAGTCTTGGACAATTCTCTAAAACTCGTTTAAATATTGCATTTCGTGGACTATTTTCATCTATAGTGTGGTATATCACGAAAAAGAAGCTAGATACATCAAAATTTTTCAGGCAAAAGTTGTTGGGGACAAAGAGAATTACGCAAATCTACCAATGACTTTGCTCTTGAATGAGCTTTTCAAGGTCATTTAGAGGTCAATGTGATTTTTTAAAATAGAAACCGTTATTTTGACCCCAGACTTGAAAAGAAGAGAAATCATTTAGAGAAGCTCATAACAAGGTCAAATGAAGTTCAAATATGCAAAAATGGCTAAACTCTGTTGTAGTTTTGAATACTTTCTATTTTTAGCACTACTCAGGAACAATGACGTGGACATAACAGGATTATGTTCTCTTTGGGGTGCTTGATTAGTGAGAGGCAAGGGGACTCATTGTAATCAAGCACCCCGAATAGTTTTATCTCTAGCTTATTCTACGCATAGTCTCAGGATACTTCCAAATCTGATACTTCTAGATCCCAAGGCTTAGAAACTAGTCACAAGATCTGGAAATGCCACAGAAAACTTTTGTTCGGCATGCCAAGAACATTATTTTCTGAAAATTTCAGCCAATTTTACGGAGACATTTTTGCAATGTATTTTGTGCGGGATCTTTTTTAGGTAGAGAAATTAATATTTAACAACAGAAAAAAATGAATTTTCAACCTAAGAAATGAATTTTTAAGTAAAATGATAGATCTTCAACAAAAAATGATTTTTAATATGTTAGTTCAGCCTTCAACCAAGAAATTGAATTTTCACCAAAAACAGATGAATAATTTTCAAAACCGTTGTATTCTTAATCGAAAGAGATTACATTTCCAAGAGAAAGTCATTTTTTAAATCGAAAAGATGAATTAAAAAAAAAGAGTTGAATTTTGAATGAAAAAATATTTCAATTGAGTTTTCAGTATCAAAATATCAATTTCCAACAAAAAGGGTTCTTTTCTGACAAATAATAAAATTTTTAACTCAAAAAGAAGAATTTTCAACAAAACACTTGCACTTTAACCAACAGATGATCTTTCAACAAATTTTTGGAAATTGAAGCTAAATTATACAATTTTTAACTGAAAACATAATAGTCAGTAGAATCAACTGAAAAAAGTTAGAGAAATAGAAATACAAGGCAAATAAATTATTAACAAGAATATTATAATATCAGGGTGGCCGCAAACTACATTTTCAAAACTCCTAAACTTTTCCCTGTCTAATTTCTCATTTTTTTTTGATCATCAATACTCAAGGAATAGAATTTTAATCTTTTAAGAATTTCAACATAGAATCTGTTTTAGGCGAAAGAAAACAGATTCAAATTAAAATGTCAAATTTATTATCCAGGGTTTCCAGGTTTTTCCTGACCTACACTCACCCTGTTTTTTGTCTCTCTAAATATCTTTGCAACTCTTTTTCTTTAATGTCCCCGCATTCCCTTTTTCTACATTGAGCCTTCTATTTATAGTATAATATAGCACGTAAATTTTATCAATAATTCACATACCTTTCCTAAACCCTGTCTGATTCGTTGGAATTATCTTTTTTCCCTCTCCTGGATTTCCATAGGGACTTTTTTTTAACTCGTTTGATCTATATTTATTTTTGGACGACAATATATCTATATTGCACTGATAAACATTTTCTTCCCTTGGGTGTGAAGATCTCAGCAAACATCTCAAATATGAAGAGATTATTAAATATCTTTTCCCCTTAGCGGACTTTTATCTTTCCCTTGCGAAATTACCCTCAGCGAACTTTGCCATTGAATCATACATAATTCCCATTGGTGAAATAGACTTTATCACTTCCTTTTATGGATCCTTCTTGATTAATTGTTCCACTGAATGATAATGGGTAGCTTGATAATATTTGAATGAAACTTTCCGGAAAGATCTAAAATGTCTTGGGAGAGTTATTAAAGATTGAAAATTAATTTGAAAGTTTCAAAGTTTTCCGAAAGTATCTAAAGAATTTTTCTGAACACTCAAGACCATTCTGTAATTTTCGAGAAGTATTAATAACTCTGACACTTTGGAGAATGCTTCAATGAGTTTCAGGACCTCCTCAAAATTGAAAATTCTTTTCTAAATCTTTTCTTCAAAAAGTAATTAAAATAGAATATTTAAAAAGATTAAGAAATCAGTTCGTTCAAGTTTACTGTTTTAGTTGTAGAACTTTATCGAGAATTGATCTTTTTAAAAAATGGAAGTCCTGCAGCAAAGCTCGAAAGTTAAAACTAAGTTTTTATTTAATTTTTCTCATCAAAGTTTGAAGGTGGCAAGTGCAGAAATTTTTATTCTCTTTAAAAGTAAACTTAACCAATCAGAGAGGCAATATAACTTTGGAAGGTCCTACCGAAGATCAAACATTACTTATGATGTCTGTTTTGGTTTGATAAGTTCGTGGGTATAGACCCTCCGTAATATCTATCGATGTTCACATGACTCTCACGTTATGGTCCAAATCTATGGCAATTGCTATATTATCAGAAAAATATAGGCTAAACTCCACTAGCCTTAAATAGCTTTACCAGAAAAGCTATAGAACCCAAGAGTGTCATATAGGTCGTTATTTTCATCGTCTTTTTGTTATGAATTTCTTTTTGTAAATCAAATAAGGAATCTTGTATGCGACGAGCAGACTCTAATACTATTGATGGAAAACTTGTTTGTCAAGAAAGTCTTTTGTCTGAAAAAATTATAGACAGTTCGATAATTCACAGAGATTTCCCGGTATAAGGAAAAATGAGACTGTATTATTCTAAATAAATTGAGTTCTTTCATTGAGACGTAGAATAGTAAATTTGTAAGAGGCGTTTTGAATAACTGTCAAGGACCAAAAATTAGATTTTGTAAATTTTAAGCTAAATTTTTGCGTTCATAAAAGATTTGATGTGGATAACGATACAGGCTGAAGATTCTGGTCCTGAACATTAATGGTCAGGAAAATATAAAAAAAATCATGCAGATTATATTTTTAGTTAAAAATTCCGTCATTAAATTGAAAGTCAAACAATTTTTTATGAAAGTTCCTCTTTTTTGGCCGAATTTAACTATTTTTTATTTTAAATTAAAATCAATTTTTTGGTAAAATATATCTATTACATTTTTTTACAAAACTTCATATTTAAAAAAACTAACCTACGTAGCTGAAGGTTGAACCACTTTGTTGTAATTCGTTTATTTTGTTTGTTTGAAAATTAATTTTTTAAACCAAAAATTGAACTGTAATAGTTCAAGATTCATCAGCTAAGTTCAAAATTTACCTCTTTTGTCGAAGGCTGAACTATTTTTTGAAAACTGATCTGTTATAATTAAAAATTCTATCACTTGGGTAAATGCTTAACTACTTTATTAAACATTTATTTTTTTACATTCTCATCATTTATGATTGAGAAAGTATTAGAATTGTCGGAAATTTGACATCACACTTTTTCAACGGATCTACACGTTTCGAGACCCCTTGAATCCGAAAATTCGGTTTTCACGATGGCGTCTGTCTGTCTGTCCGGCCGTACGTCCGTAAACACGATAACTCTCGAAAAAATGAACGAATCGAATTCATCTTTGGCACACTTTTTTTAGGTCCTAAAACAAAGGACAAGTTAGGGAAGCAGCAATTTTTGGTAAAAATTCAAAAAGTGAGCGCATTTTGAAAATTTTTAAGACAACTTTTTTCTGAATTTGAAAATTCTATGTACGGATATTTATATTATTAAAAAGAACAAACAATTTATCCTTATGACTTTTTTCGATAAAAAGAAAATTCTCAGTTATAGCATTTTCAAAATTTTTTTAATCAAAGGAAAATCAAAATTTAAAGCCGAAAAACGTACGATATAAAAAAAGTCAAGAGAGGAAAAACATTTCTTTTTGAAAGCCCTACAAGATTATCATAACCAATTTTTCGATTTTCTTCAAAAATCGAAAATTCAAATTTTGATTGCACAAAAAATAATGGAAAATAAAAAATTCCATTTTGTGGACAAACTATGTAGGATACGAAAAAAGATCAATTAACAAAAATGGTTACCCCAAAAAAGATCTACAATTTCGTTAAGAATCACTTCTTGATAGGACGCGTACTTTTTGTTTTATTCGTGAAAAATAACGTTGAAAAAAAATGTGAGGAAAAACGACGAAAGTTACGAGAAAAAAATTTAAAAAAACCTGTTTACAAATGTCTGTCGGAAATCGAGCATGAAGCGCGAGTATCACGATGAGAATGTGTACCTCAAAGCCTACAGAGATTTGAGAAATTTAATCTTTGACTACTTAATTAAGTAGACAATTCACAATATGAAGACGCATATAAATACTGCCATCTAAAAGAGATATTTTTGATAAAGTCTTTTTCAAGCAATCCAAATGCAAAGAATAAATATCCGAGCGCGAGATTTAATCATCGCGCGCCCTAGGCGCGCTAAAACTTATTTTTGGTTAAAAATTAATTTATAAAACTGAAAATTTAACTTCCAGCTTTGGTTGAAAGTGGATCTTTCTGGTTGTAAAATTTATTCTTTGGTTGATTTGCCTATTTTGTTGAAAATTAATTTTTTCTTTTACTGAAAGATTAACTTTTTAATTTTTTTATTATTTATCTGTCTAGTTAAAAGTTAATTTTTTCTTAAAAACGCAAATATTATATTAGCATTAAATTTGTTTTCTTGACTTCTTTTGCTTTAAGGTTAAACTATTTTATCGCGTAAACAATTAATTTTTCTTCATAAAAATTCAACTGCCAAGTTATAAACTTATCTTTCTTGATTAAAAATTAAATTTTTTTTCCAAAAATGATATTTTTGGGTGAAACGAAAATTCAAGTGTTTATTTAAAAATTTGTCTTTCTTGGCTGAAATTTTGTTATTTTTTGAACAATTGTCTTTCTGATTCAAATTGAAGATTTTTGTTTAAGATTGATCTCCTCGGGTTTAAAAGTCAACCATTTAATAAAATATTCGACTATTTACTTGAAAATTCTTCTTTGTACGTTCAAATTCAATCATTTAGTTAAAAAATTAACTATTATGGTAAAAAGAGGTATATTTTGTATGGAAATTCAATTATTTTTTTAACATTATTCTATTTGGACAAGAAATTGGTCCTTTTGGATTGAGAATTCATCTTTTTAGTTGCAAATTTATGTGTCTTCTAGAAAATTCAATTATTTGGTAAAATATGTAAATGTTTTTGGTTAACAATTTAATAATTTGGTCGATAAAGTAACTCTTGCTCGAAAAATTTGATAACTCATTTGAAGATTCAACTATTTTGTTCCATCCATCTATTTGGATTAAACTTGATCTTTTATGGTAGAAAAGTCATGTTTTATAGTTAAACTAAATAGCTAAATTTGTAATTAAAATTTTAATCTTAAATTGTTTTATTCCATTTATAAAAGATTCTATGTAAAAATGATAGTGAAAAGTCAGGGAATTTTTGAAACAGAGTTTCTCGGCCACCCTCGTATTAACAATTAAAGTTTCAAAGAAATATCAGAATCCTTATAAGTAAATTGTAGAAAATTGTAGAAGTTGATCCAGTTGGTAAAGGAGGATGAAAAGTGCTTAGAACGTTCGTTTCCTTTGACACACTCCATCCAGAGCGTCTAGTGATAAAAGAAATGGAAATATCGATTGAGAAGTCGACAAAAACCACTGACCTCTTCTTTGTACCTGAGAGAGACCCAAAAGTTTCTTATCGATTTCGCTTTAGGCAACTTATTTTTCCTTCCTTGTAAAAAAGTCTATTTGTTACTTTCGAAATCTGTTTCCGATTTTCTAGATGTAAGTCTGAAATACTTGTTTTTAAAGAAAGTACATCCACTACTTCGGTACATGCATTTAAGCTGACCGTAAATCTTCGTTTTCAAAATGTCCTGATTTTTCCCAGACTAATATTTCATTTTCCCTGAGCATTAACATTGAAATACCAAAACTCTAATCTTGTAACATTTATAATATTGTAGAATCTTTTAGAAATGGAATAACACAATTTTTTATTTAAAGTTTTAATTATTTTCACTTATTATTCTTTGGGCTGTCAGAGTTAAATTTACTTGGAAAAATCTGCCCGCAGCGCGGGCAAGATAGAGCTTGCCTTGGCGCGCGTCTGTTAGATCTCGGGCTTCAAGCTCGATAATATATTTATCTCAGCCTTCGCGATCAATAATGTATTTACCTCGAGTCAAAGGGTGTCATTTGGTGATTGTGAATTCTCCTTTGTTAAACAAGCTTTCCCCCTTGATTTCAGTATAATTGGAGGGAATTTAAACGAATTTAAAGGAAACTATAAGAATTTGTAAAAATTCATGTTGAATTAAAATAAATTAATTTGAATGGAAAAAAAGAGTAAATTAAATACAATTAAAGCAAGACAAAAAAATAACAAAATTAGAAAATATTGGTTAAATAAAGTAAGTTTGAAATGAGTTGAGAAAAATACAACGTAATTCGAAAGAATGTGGTGAAATACTTAATAATTGAAGGTGAGTTTAAAAGATTTCAGGATGAATTACATTTTTTACCCCAATTGAATTGAGTACATTTAAGTCAATTTAAAAGAATAAAATGATTAAAAAGTTCAAATAAATTGGAAAAAAATTAATAAAGGCAAAAAAATTACGTGGGTTTAATAAAACTGGAGTGAATATAAACGAGTTTTAGGGAAATGAGTAGAATTCGAAGAATTATATAAAAATGCATGGGGAATTAAAAAAAATCTAGTGAATTAAATACAAAAATCAAGAGAATTCCGAACAATTAATAAATTCTTGTGAATAAATTTTTGGAAATAAATTAAAATAAAAATGAAAAATAATCAAATACTCTACATTTTTTTTAAAATCCATAAAACTCTTGAAAATTCTTTTGAATCTCTTAAAATACCCTAAAATATTGTTAATTCTTTGAAATCCTTGGGAGCATTTTAAATTCTCTTGAAACCTTTTAAAGTACTAGAAAATTCCTTGAAAGATTAAACAATACCCTAAAAGCGTTTGAAATATCTTCAATTTATGAAAATTTATTAAAAATTCTTTGGAAGCTTGTAAAATAGTGACTTAAAGTGCTTTTCCCAGAAGTTTGGTGACTTTTACAATTCGGTTTTTAAAATCTCTGACTTTTACCTGACTATCCATAAAGAACCCAGTTTCCAAACTCTTCCCTGATTTTTAGGTTGTTCCTTAGTTCGAAATATTCGCTCAATCTATTGAATAAATGAATCGAAAAACTTAATTGCAATATATTTACAGATTTTACTCTAAATTATTCTACTTATAAGAAGTTAAAATACGAGTTTACGAGCAAAAATTTTCACTGCCAAGTTTGGAAACAAATCGCAGCACTCCCATATTCGAGGAGAAATTTATAGTAATCGATTTAATGTTTCAACTGAGGTCGGCAGAATAACGATTCGCAAAGAGCTCTTTTAATTGGAATATCTGAAAGAATGTGGAACAATGCCAAAATTCAAGATGAAACTTTTTAAAAAGTCGAAAAAGGTTGAAGGTTGAACCACTCTGTTGAAAAACTATTTGGTGTTGTTATAAATTCATCACTTTAGTTTAAAATTCATCTTTGGTTGAAAATTTGTTATTTTGTTGGGAGTTAAAAATAATTTGGCTTAACTGTTCTTAACTGAAAATGTAACTATTTCAGTTGAAGATTAATCAATTTCGTAAAATATTCTACGATTTGGTTGTAGAATTCCTTGAAGCCGAAGGGGTTTTAACAGAAGAGAATTCACAATCACCAAATTACAGTTGTCAATACTTTGTAATTTACTTTAAAAAGGTCTGGGAACAAATGTGGGTGATGTATAAATAAAGAGCGCGCAGCGCAAGGCAAATAAATTATTGAGCGCGAAACCCAAAAGACGTGCGCTTTAGATGCGTTCAATCTTGCAATGCATGATCGTGGTCTTTCTAACATTAGGATAACATTTTAGCAAAATCAGTTCATATTAACACCTCCCTTAAAGATTACCAAGTTTACCATTAATTTAACATGAGGAAAATGTAAGATTTTTCTAATGTGTGGTTTATATACGAAAATATAGTACTAACATACATTCAAACTTTGATTTAGTGATCCTCCATTTGAAGTTTCCGAGAATTGATGCCGCGCGGTGGGGATTGGTGAGAGGAGCTGCGGGAGCATCTTCAGTGCTCATTCAAGCGTCACAAAACATAGACAGGAACAAGAAAGAGAAAAAACAGGAGAGAGACAAAATAGTTCCGAGAGTCTGGATGTAATGTCACACTCCGTCCCAAAATTGACATTAAGTTCAGTTTCAACTGTAATTCACAATTTATGCTTTTATTCCCAATATGTAAGGGAATAAGAATCGGAAATAACTTATAATCTTATAAAATTTTAAGACCCTGTTATGAAGTCTTAAGAAGTCCCCTATAAATGATCGTTGAAAGTTACAGGTAATATTAATGTTCATGATTACATAAAAAAACCTTCTTTGCAAAATTCATCCTGAATAAATCAATCTTGGATTTTCGCTCATTTTCTAACTAATAATGTTAATTGTTTGAACAATTTTATTTTTATAAACTACTCATTTCCAGTAGAAATGGAAAAATAGGTGTATATTATAGAGTGTGTTAGGTTTGAGCCCTCGTACGGTTCTGTTTTCCGAGCCTTCAACTTCTAAACTGTTAGAACAATTCATATATTTTCAAATACGTGCATCACTTTCAAAAAGCTGAATTCTTAACAAATTAGTTCAACTTTCAATCAAGAAGTTGAATTTTCAAGAAAAAAAAAGATGTTCATTCTTAATCAAAAACATTCGAATTTAACTAGAAAAGATGAATTTTTAACCAAGAAGATTAATTTTATTTTCTACCAAGAAGACAAATTTTCAAACCAATACCTAAACATTAATATTCAAAAATATAGTTGAATGTTGAATTGAAAATATCAATTTCCTATCAAAATGGAATAGTTAAATTTTCAGGTGAAAAAGTTAATTAAAAAAAAAAATTACAAAAACGTTACATTTTCACACTAGACGATGACTATTGAACCAAAACATAGGATTCAACGAGGTCTTATATCTTCTAGATTATTTTTTAATAATTTAAAATTCTTAAAAAGTTTTAAAATTTTATATTTTAAATAATATCTTTTTAAATTAAAAGAACTTTAAAAATTTTTTATGAAACATCCTAATATCTTTAAAAATTGTTCAAATTTTCTTAAAATTGGTATGAATCTCAGCAAAATAAAAAAATTTATTTAAAGTTTTTCAGAATAATTTTTTATAATTTTGAAAATCTGTTTCAATTGTATATTTAAATTAATTCAAAAAAATAAAAGTCATTTTAATATTTCCTAGGAAACTCAAGAAAACTTTTTTATTTCCTTGAATTCAAAATTTTGTTCTAAAATTTGGAATCTTGCCCAATTGCAAAATTTTGCTTTACAGTTTTCTACATTCTCGTTTAAATTTTTGAAATATTTTAACTTTTCTAAAATAAAAAATCATTTAAATTTTTCCGAGATATGCTCAGACATTTTCTTTATTCACTTAACGATTTGAAAATTTTTAAAAGGATTCTTTTTATTCAAAATCTTCTAAAACCTACATTTTCGAAAAATGTGAAATTTCGGCAAAGAGCAAATTGAAAATCGAGCTGAAAACAGCCACTAAAAGTCATGTTCACGCCGTGACGTGTCCCAAATAATGAGGTTTCGTTGCAATAACTTTTTAACACTTATTAAGAAAAATCTTTATTTAATCAAAAGATAAAGCGAATGCGTCGTTTATGAACTATCCGTAGCTCGATTTTCGTTTTGACGTTATTTTTAATGACAGATGCTTTTCCGACTTCATTTCCACTGTCTCTGAAGAAAGTGGTGCTTCAAAAGTAATGGCATTCGCGAAGTGGATATAGAGTATCTAGAATGGACTTCTAACGACTTAGTCCTTTTTAAAAAAGTGATGAATGATTAAGGGAAGTCGAAAGTGCTTCACAACATCCAGGATAATGATATTCCACAAAGTTTTTGGATGGCGTACCTTTCTAAAAACCTACTTCAATTTTCTCAGACAGGAAGGTGTTAAATTAAAAAAGCACTCAGTTTCCTTGAAGAGTGGCTCAATTTTTATTTCTTTACCGACACGATTTCGAATTTAGTTATGCATATACACTTTAAAATTGTGAGTTTTATTTAAAATAAAATAATAGTCCTATACAAATTTAGTTAGATTAGCCGCGTCGTTAAAATCTCACCCTCTAATACTTTCCTGCCCCCACTAAATTCTTTTCGCCAACTTCCCCCTTCCATAATTCCCCGCCTAACCCTTTCTTTGCTGACTATCAATTCCACTATAATCATGCTCTTGCTTTCCCCTTCAATTCCCTAAAATTCCCCTCATTTCTTTACTACTTACGCTACTCCCTCACGCTATCTTTACCACAATTCCTCACCCAACACTCACTCTCACATCTGGATTTTTGATAAAAAGTTTGGGTAATTTTGAATTTATTTTTATGTCTTTTAAATATTCCCCTCCAATACCTTCCTTCCACTAGTCTCCCTTCTTTGGCCTATTATATTATATTCCTCTTCTCCTATTCTTTCCCCTAATGACTCTCCTTCATCTACAGAATCACCTACCCAAATTATTTCTCCCTTTACTTCCCTACCATTCCCTTACTTCTCCACCCTCTATTAAAATACCATCCCTTCCCTACTTTCCCTCTCCGTACTTCCCAATCCACACTTTCCATCAATCCCCCTACCCACAATTTTTGATACTACTGAATTTTGGATACAAAACCTGGGCAATTTTTAAATATTTTTTAAATCATTCAAATGTCCCCCTCCAATACCTTCCTTCCACTACTCACCCTTCTTTGGCCTAACTTCCCTCCCCTATTCTCATCCTATTCCTTCCCCTACTAAGTCTCCTTTATCTACAGAATTACCTACCCCTATTATCTTTCCCCTTACTTCCTTACTCACTTCTCTACAAATCCCTTAGTTCTCCATCCGCCATTAACATTGCCACTCCTCCCCTACTTTCCCTTCTAGTACACTTTTCCTCACTTCTGAATTTTTTACACAAAATTTGGGTAGTTTTGTATTTATTTGTTAAGAAGTTCATTTTTTCCCTCTAATACTCCACTTCCTACCGCCAACTTCTCTCCTCTTACCCTTGCCCTACTGATTTTCCCGGCCTCTATTGGTCCACCTCTTAAAACCCCGTCATTTTCTTCCCACTTCAACCTCTACTTCCCCTCTCCTTAAGTCCTCAACTTTTGATCACCGCACTTTCCCAAGCTCACTAGTTCCCCTCAATCGCCCACTCAATACTTTCCCTTACTTCTCAATTTTTGATAAAAAAACGTGGTAAATTTTTTATTTAAAGCCAAAATTGACGGTTTTTTTAACTTTCCAGAATTAAATTTTTTTTCGATTTTCAGATTTATCAAACAAGGCCTTATATCTGTAATAAAACTATCTAGATATAGTTTACAGTGGGTGGGGATAATTTAAAAACAGATTTTATTACGAGATACAAAAATAATTAAACAAAATATATTTTTAGGTATTGTCAAGGTTTAGCTTATTCAAATCCAGAGTTTTGGTATAAAATGTTAGAGAAATTAGTGTCTTATTACGATGAATTAAAAATAGATGCGATTTGTTAATTGTTTACATAATTTTTATCAACGAATTCACAGTTCGGATATTTTCTAATGAACAGGCTTTATTATTTTTACGCAATCATTTAGGAATATCCTTTCAATCAGTTTTTAATACGATATTATACAAATTTACAAGAATCATTATTAATTATTTAAATAATTTTTATAAATGAACTTAAAGTTTGGCTGTTTTTTAAAGCATAGACTCAATTTTTCTTACAAAACCTACTAAGCATGTCTTTTCGAATATTTTTTTAATTTACAAGAATGATGAATTTTTTAGATACTATTCATGTACAAATTTTGAGTTTGGATGTTTTTCAACATATAAGATGAATTTTTTGACGGGATCAACTAAAAATGCCTGCGATGACTCTTTCTTATTCTACTTTCCAAATTGAAAACAATTGTTAATCATTGAAACCATTCTTATCAACATCAAATGTATCAGTAAAGAGTCATCGACATTATTACTCGATTATTTAAACAAAAAATAGCGTATTCATGGATACACACTTAAATCGAAGTTTGTTAATAAAAATTGTTCAAATCATTAACAATTCTAGTATATTTAGAAAATATCGTAACGAAGAGTTATTATACAATAATACAAGTTAATTTTACAAAGTTTTATAGCGAAGAGTCATCAGAAAAATATTATTAGTGGAATCCGTAAAAAAATTGAGCCTATTGTTTGGAAAGTAACTAAAATCTGAATTTGTTTATAAAGATTGTTTAAGCAGTTGCCAAAAAGCATCTTTTTCAAATAATCGTAATGAAACAATTATTTCTCTCCAGTTTAATACAAAAATTTTCGATTTAAATAAGCCAAGTCCGAAAAATAACTTTTGTTCATTAATTTGTTTATAACGTAATAAACACTTTTTATTACTTTTACCCGTTGAAAACTATTTTTGATAGTTTTTGCACAGATATAAGATGTTGTTGTATAAATCTAAAAATGTTTATTAAAATGGTAATTCTGAAGACTTCAAATATACGTCAAGTTTGTTGTTAAACCAAAAAATAGCACATTGTTTTACCAAAAATCAAAATACAATAATCTATTCTCAATGTAATTGAAAAAATATCGAGAGGTATTTGAATAGGCAATCTTCTAATGAATTTGAAATTGTTTCTGACTTAAATAAATTTCATAAGGATTTTTTATTTCTAATTTTTTCTGAATTCACTTTCTTAATTATACTTCAATTTTTATGTAAGAAACGATTAATTATAGCATAGGAGAATAAGCAAATATAAAATCGCTTGCGTATTCAGTCACGGTATATAAGATAGAGGATAAAGCCTTGCAGAGAACAAAATTTAATGAAGGTAATCTAAAATAAGGGAAAAAGGATAAGAGATACATTACTACAGATGCATAGGAAATAAAATCACTTTAGATAATAATATACAACTTTAACCTTTTTTTTCTTTATTTAATATACGTATTATTCGATTACAATTGAATTTTGACCACGAAGCAATCGTATCTACGAGGCAATTGAATTTCTTTCTCGTGAAATTAAATGCAACTGCCTAGAATGAAACCGAAGGAAAACATGATATAAATTGCTTTTTTATATAACTGGGATTATTTCAACAATTCGTATACGGTTTTCTGTGGTTGACAGTATTATTAGCGTTCCTCATTGTTTTTAGACGAAATTTTCTAAAAAGGGGGAATTATGGGTGGTGATTCTTCTTCTTAAAGAGACGAAGAGCATTTTTGTATTGATGGTCTGTCGATAGACAATTGGTGGTCCCAAACTTTTTTTATAAATCCCAAACAAGCGATGTATTTTACTTCATTTTAGAATTTTTCAAAAATATTATAAAGCTTCAGTTATAGCTTGATTAACTAACAGATGTATTGGATGAAATTCTGAATTTTGTTATTCAGTGCTGGAATAAACACATTGAAAATAAATTCAAAACTCCTATAAGAAAAATCATAATGTGTTAGAATTTGGACCGTAGGGACTGTGTCTGTTAATTAATTAAAAATGATAATAATAAGAACTATCAACATTAGGCGCATGCTGCATATAGCGAAAAACATTCAATTGTAAATTAATAATACTAATAAATCAATTAAATTTATTGGAAATTAATTTGAAACTCTCACTTTGCAACATTATTCAATTTTAAATTATTCGATTTTAATTATCTATTTTTTGCACGTTTTTATTAACGCAATTTTTTTCTTTCTTTAATAAATTTTGGAAATTTTTTAATTACTTTTCCATTTTTAATATCTGAAAGATGTACAATTTGAATTTTAAAAGCTATACATGTGATAGTGTACGATTTTTTAGCAAATGTCGATTTTTGTTGCAGATTCGTCTCTGAAAAATTTAATTGTTCATTTTTCAGATAAAAAGAATAATAATTTTCTACTCGTTTCTACCAAAAAATAAGAATTTTCAACAAAATGGACGAATTTAAAAAAAAAAACATTGAATTCACAGATAAAAAAGAATACACTTTTGGATGAAAAATGGAATCGCTAAATTTTCAGCAACAAAAGATTTAATTTCAAAACTAAACAAAAACTAATTTTTAAGAAATTATATGCATTTTAAATGAAGTATATACTAGCAGTTTTATAATTCAAAATATACAGTATCAGCCAAAAATGGAATAGTTTAATTTATAGTTTAAAAAATTGATTGTTAACAAAAAAGTTTAACTTTCAAGCAAAGTGATAAATATCCAACTAAAATGTAATTCAAAAAATTAGTTTTTGCCAAGTAGTAGAATTTTCAATAACAAAATATTAATTTTAAATTAAAAAGATAGAATAGTTCAATTTTCAGTAAAACAAAAAAATTTTAAACAACAAAAATGTTAACCAAGTAGATGAACTTCGAACTAAAATGATGAATCTCTAGCGAAAAAAATTAACTTAAAACAAAGTAATTGAACTTTCAACGAAGTAGTAGAATGGGCCTTAGGAATATGGAAAATCACTTAAAAAATATTCAGTTAAATATTCAGTTAAATTTTAAAATTATTTTAATTTTTAAAATAACAGAAAGTTTCTTTTCTACAGACCTGATTTTTAGCACAAATACTTCAAACTTAATATACTTGTAATTTTTAAGTAGAGTATTTAAAATTTAAAGTTGTTTTTCAAAAAAGAGAATAACAGAATTGTTTTTTCTCAAAAAATTAAATTTTTGAATTTTTATTAGACACAAACACAGATGCTACAAAATACTAAGAAAAAAGTTTGCATATTTAAAAAATTTCTACAAAAAAAACTCTTACTATTTCATGTTATTTTTGATTGTTCAAAAGAACAATTAGAAAATTAAATTTTTCGATAAAACTGTTCGTGGCCACAAAAATAATTTCTCTTGGATAAAACTTAGAGAAGGTTTTCTTCATGTAAGCAGGATTCTTTTATGAAATATTCAATAAAATAAAGAAAGTGAGTTTCTCTATCAAATTTCACTTTGTTAAAAGATATTCCGTAAGTTCTTACAAGAAAAAGCATTTTTTATGGCCACGCGAATATTTCTTCGAAAAAATGAATTTTTTAATTTTTCTACCGAACGACGCAAGATAATCATAAGATTTTTCTGTATAATTTTTTTAAATAAGCGAAAAATTTTCTTCAACTTTTGTCAAAGATGTTGTAGTTTGTAAGACAAATGCGAAAAATCACATTCTGATGGTGCACATTCGATGGTGCACTAGCGCCCTCCCCAATAAAGAATAACCTATCAATATGCACTTGCGGAGATTGAATCTTGTTACATATTTAAGCGACGAGTTGATGCTAATTTAGACGTGGAAGATTTGAATTCTTTCCGAAGAATCCAATTATGTTGGAGAAAGCTTAACGTGAATTTTCAGAATTTAGTATTCATTTCGGAAAATTGCTTCGCTATCATGTGAATTCTTCTTATATAAGAAGCAACCTTGCACGAGCAAGGTCCCATATCTCAAACCAGAGTAAAGTGAGCACTTTCGCTTCAAAGATTAAAGCTGACGTGCGTAGACATTTTATGGTCTTCTGACCCGCAGCATCTGATTTTAACGAGGAATTACTAGCGTATGAGGATAAAAGACATTGAGATCCATATTTCAAAAGAAACTTACGTTGCTTTTCCATGATCCTCATTAGGGCTACATATTTTTTTTCATTACAGTAGAAAAAAACACGTGTGATTATTATTTTTGTCTCATGCAATTTATAAATAATAGTATATTACTATTAAAAGTAGGGTTACATAGGTCTTTACGAGGGGATCAATGCTTGCAGGAAGAGTTATCATGGGGGTTTAGGTCGTCTTTGCGAAAATCGAAGTCCACGTGAGTAGAACCTATCGAGCCCTTGAGTGATGTACGATATTTAATTCAAAATCAGCATGTTATGAAACGGTAGGGTCGTGTGAAAATTGATGTTTATAACATCTTTGGTCGTGAAAACATACGACTTACGTGACAGTCACCTGCATGTCTGCGTTCGGTAAAGGGGTATTTAACGATCACTTTTCAGTGGACGTGATACTAAACTTTTGTATTTCATAGAAGCTATCATCTCAAATATCAGAAAAGAAAAACAAATACATATTTTGGATAATTAATGAAAAAAGTATCTATAGACAATTAAAGCGGGGAAAGTTAAATGTTGCTAAGTCCACTTTTTGACGAAACTGAGTTTTCCTCAAAAATCATATGTTCAGATTTTCTCGTTATAATTAAGCTGCATTTTTATTGATAAATATCGACTTTCGACCAAAATAACATAACCCACAGTTGTAGAAAATGGTCTGTTTAATTTTTGAAGTCAAACGATTTATGTTTAAAGTAACCGATTTTCGATGAAAAATGATAACGTACCCTACTATTTGTTCAAAATTTCCGAATTTGAAAGTCCGAAATTAAAAAGTGTGAAATGGGATAGTAATTATATTTTCAAGCAAACCTTCCAGTTTTCTAATCTAATACTTTAAAAATATAAAAAATGAACTTTAATAATTATTTTAAATGTTATTCCTCAGTCCATAAATTATCAAAATGCATATTTATTTATCGCAGGCTTCATAGAACTAAAATAATAGAACTCAATATGAAAATCCAAAAATTTTGTATGAAAAATAAATACTAATAAATTTCTATGTAAGAATTCATACTTTTTGTTTAAAACTTTTATTCTTTGGTTAAAAAATGAATAATTTTGTTAGTTCTTGGTTTAAAATTATAAAATTTGTTTGAGATTTTTTTCTTCCTTTAATAGGAAATTTCTTGTTGTTTGAAATCTTTGTAAGTTAGAAATGAAAACTGTTTGTTTAAAACTTAATCAGCTTTGGTTAAAAATGAACTTTTTTGTTGAAATTTCAACTATTTTGTCAAAAATTGGTATTTTCTAATATAACATTTAACAATTTGATAGAAAAATGAGCTTTTTGTTTAAGAACTGATTTATTTTACTAAAAATTCGTCTTCTCTGATACAAAAACAACTTTTTGGTTAGAAATGAACTGCTTGGCTAAACGTTGATTTGTTTTAGTTGAAGATTTAAGTTTTGTTACCAATTCGTGACCTTTTTCGTTAAAAATTAATATTTGCAAGAGAAAAGTTAACTATTTTGTTAAAAATTCCTTTGAATGGTTTAACGTAACTTCCTTGTTAAAAGTTTATAGTCTTAGGGTTAAAATTGAACTGTTTTGTAGTAAATTCGTTATTTTTGATCATAAAGCAATTTATTTGGTTACAAATGAAAATATCTGGTTGAAAATGAATCTGTTTTAATTGATAAATTAAGTGTTTTGATGAAAATTCGTTTTTGTTGGTTGAATGCATATTTATATTTATTTTCATCGTGGAAATATTAACTATTAAAGTTTTTGATCAAAATTCATCTTTCTTGGTTGAAAATTGAGTTCCAAAGTTGAAGATTGAACTACAGTAAAACTCTTCTATTGTGCTGGTTTTGGGGCTGGTGGTGGTGGGGAACAAATCCGATATATTACGTCTCCGGATGTAAACGCTTTCTTTGTTCACTCGTAACTACCGCATTTAACATTTGGGAAGAAAATTCAACTATTTGGTAAAAAATTAAACTTTTTGGTAGAAAATTAGTTTTTTAATATCTAAAATTTTATTCTCTTGAATAAAAATCTAACCACACCATTATTGGTTACAATTTTGGAAAAAATTCTCGCAATTGTGAGAAACTGAGAAAATAGGGTCTTTAGCGTATTTTTTTCTAAATAGTAGGAAAATAGTGTCATCGCTAAAAAATGTCGAAAGGTGTCAATATTATAGCGAGTCCGAGGCCTGTTAATTTCATATGTCAATGAGTCAAGTAATCTGTTGGTATTGATAGACGGCTTTTATTGTATCCGTGTAGTTTAAACAAAGAGTATTTAAAGCATTTAAATTAAAAGCATTAAAATAAAGTTTCCTATTGTACGCTAAGCTTGTAATTAAATTTTTATCAAATGCAATATCATTTTGAAATTCTTACAACCCTTGGAGCTTACTGATTCTTGATTATAATTTAAAAATTCTAAAATGCGTGAATTGTTCTTATTAACAAAGACGATAATGTTAATGAACTGCGTTCACATCCTTTCATGAACACGGACTTTAATTTAGAACCATGCCTGGCGTGCATATAAATATTCAGCATATGTACATAAAAGCTATAAAAGTGTTTCTTTTGATCGCGTGTTCGCCTAAGGTGATAGCATATAACACGATGTAATAAAAATAGGAGTAAAAGGGGAAAAATGCATAAACGAGTGAGCAAATAAAAAGCTCAAGTTAGATTACGTTATTTTTAACTTAATTAACAGTGTGTAGTGTTCACACGACAATACTGGTGGATAATCTTTTTACTAGCATCGCAATAAAAAAAGCGTTGACAAAAAAAATAAAGACACATTTTCAAGTATTTTTCAGAACATTATATGATTAAAAAAAATTCAATTTTATATTCCTAATCCTCGAATGGTTTTCCTTTTATGAAATTTTTTCCACAGATTTATTTAGAATGGGATCCGAAAATTAACAAGCAACTTTAAAAATATTTAGTTTTAATTGCTTTTTCGGAATTTTTTGTTTGCGGAAGCTTTAAGTTAAAAGCTATTATACAGTAAATTAGTTTAATTTTTAATGTTTCATTCCAAAATTTTTAATTCTGATATGTACCACAAATTAAAAAGGTTATTGTAGTTTTGCAGATTTGAAACTAAAGTTTCCGATTTTGTGTAGAATTTCTTATGTTTCGTCTTGAATCTTCCAATTTTTCATTGCTCTGAATAAAAAAGATTGAATTAAAAAAAAAGAATAAATTTTTGTAATTTTCAAATTGCTTCGCCACCAACTGGAAAATGCACAACTGAAGAGTAAGCAAACAAAATATAATAAATCCATCAGAGACGATTTTTCAATTATGCTGTATCAAAAAAACGTTAGAGATAGAGGAAAAATGTTAATAGGATCATGAAGAGGAAACCATCGAACTGGCTATCCCGTATTGGCAGCTTATTAAACAATTCCTGTATCATATTAAACACTATAGTACCAAGGACACGACATTAATAATTAATTTATAAATTTGAGGTGAGTGGATTGTGGAAGTATGTAGAAATGGGTGGATGTGAGAGATTAATTGAGGAATTGTGAGATGGGAAAGGGGAGGTAGATATTTCGGAGGATTGAGATAGATTTGTGTGGAAGCTTTTTGGAGATTTGTGACAGGGTGAGAGGAAGGGAAGAAATCAGGGGAAAGTCAGAAAAGAGGATGCAGTCATTAGAAAAAAAACTAGAAAAGCAGGAAGATGATAATAATTAAAAGGTAGAGGAGATGCAAGGTAGGATGAAGAAACTTGAAAGCTCGAACCGGGATTGTGGTGGGGGCGAGAGTGGGAATAAGGAGATGGAAAGGCTGAGAAAAATAAAACAAAGAATAGAAAGGAAAGAGAGGGAAGAAAGAAAATTAAACATAGTGATAAAGGGTATAAGATTAGAGGGGAAAGAGCTGAAGGAAGGGGTGGACGAAGTACTAAAAAGGATTGGTGCTAAGGTAGAGATAGCGGAAATGCGAAATGCAGAAAGGGAAGTGCGAAGAGGAGAGTTAATGGTACTGGTAAAATTAAAGAAACGGGAACATAAGAGGGAGGTGATGACAAAGAAGAGGTTATTATATGGAAGTCCAGAGAGAATAACGGATGATTTGACATGGGTAGAAAGGAAGATGCAATATAAATTGAGGAAAATAGCGGAAGAGGAAAGAAAAAAGGGAAAGAACACATCGGTTAAGTATGGGAGAATACAGATAGACGGAGTGTGGTGGGATTGGGATGAAGAAAGGGAACAGATAGTAAGACATGAGGTGCAGAGAAACTAGGAGAGGAAGGAACAGGAGATAGGAAAATTAGAAATAGTAGGAAGGAAAAAAGATGAGAAACGAAAGTAGGGAAGAATGGAAGATTTGTTACTGGAATATAGCAGGATTGAAGAGAAAGGATAGGGAGTTTATGGGAAATTTGACACAATAATGGGAAGAGAGAAGTGAAAGGTAGTGTGGATTTATGTGAACGGTGATATACAGGAGAAAGCAGAGGAGATGAAAGAAATGATTGAAGAAAATAAAGAAGAGAGTAGGCTGATAATAGGTGGGGATTTTAATTCGAGAGCAGGTGACAGATGAGGAAGGGAATGGGGAAAAGTGAGCGGACGAAAATCCAAAGATAAGGTACTAAATGGGGAGGGAAAAAAGTCGCTAAAGAGCTTGGAGGAGTTGGGATGGTATATCTAAAATGAAATATAGAAGGAGATGAGAAAGGAGAATGTACACGCTCATCAGGTGAAAGGGGAACGGTAATTGATTATGTGCTAGTGGATGATGAGGTAAGAGAGAAGATTAAGAAACTGGAGATAGGTGAATATATTGATTCGGATCACTTTCCCTCAATAGTGACATTAGCGGGACTAAAAAGCAAGAACAATATGAATGAAAGGGGAGCAAACGTAAAAAGTGTGGGAAAAGGGGATTGGTCAAGGGAAGGAAAAGAACAGTTTAGAGAAGAGGTCAGAAATATCAAAATGGGAGAGGGAAATGTGGATGAGGTGATGGAAAAAAAGATAGGAGAAATAAAAATAGGATTAGAGTGCACAAACAAAAATGAAGTTAGTAAAGGGGGGAATAGAAGTGGATGGGATGAGGACTGTAAAGAGAAAAAAAAGGAGGTTAGAAAGGAATTAAGAAAGTGGAAAAAAGAAAAAAAGTAATGGGAAAGAATATAGGAAAGAAAGAAAGAATATAGTGAGTTGTGTTATTAAAAGAAAGATGAAGAGAAAAAAAGGTTTGAGAAAGAGGCGGAGAGGGCTAGGAAATGGTAGAATGGAAGAAATTTTTTTTGGATTTGCTAGAAGAAGTAGAGAGAAAAGTTTTAAAGGGAGGAAAATATGGTAGAGAAAGAGATGAGAAAGAGGACATATCAAGGGAAGAAATAGTTGAGGTTTTAGGAATAATGAAGGATGGAAAGGTACCTGGTATAGATGAGATTCCAAATGAAGTATGGAAATATTGAGAAGAGGAACTAAAGGAATATGCATGGATAATGCGTAATAGGGTATGGAGAGGAGGGGAGTGGCCAGAGATATGGAAAGAAGGAGTAGTTATACCAATAGTAAAGAAAGGAAAAGGAGAGGAGGTTAAAGATTATAAGGGAGTGACGTTGATGCCAACACTGTATAAAGTAAATGTAACTATTGTGTCGGAGAGATTGAAGACAGAAGTTGAAGAAAAAAAGATCGAGTCACCGAATTAGACAAGGTTTAGAAAAGAAATGGGGGTAATGGACAACATCTATGTTCTGAACTCCGTAGTCAATAAGAGAATTCATAGAAAAAGTTATGGTAAAAAAGGGGATAACAGAGGGATTAATAAAGAGAGTATCAGAAATTCTTAGAGAGACAAAAAGCAGGGTAAAGATAGGATAGCAAGTAAGAGATAGTTTTTGGTTGATGAGTGGTGTGAAACAAGGATGTTCTTGGAGCCCATTTTTATTTAATTTATTAATATCAGACTTGAAAGGAGAAATGAGGAGAAAAGGTTGGGGCGGATTTAGGATAGGGAAGGAAAAAATATATACACTGGCATACGCAGACGACATGGTGTTGATGGCAGAGGATTAAGAAGGGATGGCGGGATTAATACAGGATTAGAGAAATACTTAGATGGGAAAGCGCTGAATGTAAATGTGGAAAAGACAAAGATAATGAGACTTAGAAAAGGAGTGGGAAGAAAGAAAGAATGGATAGGGAGATGGAAGGGAATAAATTTAGAAGATGTAAAAAAGTATAAATATTTGAGATATATCTTGCAAACGAATGGAGATCATACAGCTCATATAAGAGAAAGGATAAAAAAAGCAGCAGGGGTAATGAAATAAATATGTGGAATAGGAAAAAGAAGGTTAAAAAAATTGGAGAAGGAGAATGTGGTTATTTGATACGCTGGTATGGCCACTATTAGGTTATGGAGCAGAGATATGGGGATCGAAAGAAAGGAAATATATTGAGAGTTTACAAGAAAGGTATATAAGGTGGACACTAGGAGCAGACTGGAGGACGCCAGGATACATGGTGAGAGAAGAAGCGCAAAGGGGTAAGTTAAATATTAAAGCGGGAAAGGGGACATGGAAATTTTAGACGAAGCTGAGGAAGGGAAAGGGAGGGGAGTTGGCGAGAATGTGTTTGATGGAGGCAGAAGAGAGAAGAGGCAGGGCGATCGAATTAACGAGATGGGAAGAAGAAAGGAGGGAGTTCTTTAATGATAGAAAAATAAAAGACAGGACTGGAGTAAACTATGAAGAACTGGAAAAAAAGAGAGGGAAAGAGAATTAATAGAAATATGGGGGATGATTGAGGAATCAAGATACAATAAATTGTATAAAATTATAAAAAAGGAAGGAGTGCCAAAGTATTTAGAAAAGGGATGGGGAGAGAGAAGGTGGGCTAGAATAACAAGATTCAGATTGGGAAACGAGGTAAGGGAGGGGATTTACTGGGAAAAAGAAGAGAACAGAAAGTGTAGAATATGTGAATGGGAGGAGGAAACATGGGAACATGTATGGGAAGGGTGTAGGAGAGGAATGGAAGATAAAGGAAGCTGGCAAGAGAATGTGATTAAGATTCTAGGGGAGAATGGATTAGGAGAAGAATGGATGAAGAAGTTGGAGGGTCCTAGAGGAGCGAATCAGAGAGAATGAAAGAATGCATGTGAAAAAACGCAAATGGCGGTATAAAAAAGTGAAAGAGAAAGGAAACGGAAGTCGCTCAGATTAGAAGCGTAAAGAATGTAAGTAATGATAAGGTAGAAATTAAGTAGACTAAGATGTTTTTGCGTTCTCATGTTCTCTCTCTCGCTTGCCCTCTCGCTTTCGTTCGATCGCTCACTCGTTTGCTAATAAGTCCTAAATTGCGCTATCGCAGGAAATAGAAATAAGAAACTAGAAATAAGACTTTATGCAAATAGTTGTAAATAATTGAATATATAGAAAGGATATGATTGTAAAAAAATATAAATATAAACGGAAAGATTGTAAGGAATGGAAATCATGTAAACCCTTAGGGGACACATTATGAATAAAGAAGAAGTCAAAATAACTCAAAATGTATTTATCATGTTTCGCTGGCTTAATACTGAACGTGAATATTTTTTTTCAGTGAAAGAAACTCACTGGAATTTTTTCAAATAAAATAATAATTTATATTTTCTAACCATTTTGTTCCTTATAAATTCCGCGAATTTGGCCACATTTGTGATTTTCAAATTACCATCGCAAAGCACAACAATTTTATTTGAATAAAATGAAATACTGGCTTGCTATCTACTTCAATCTAAACAGGGTTCAGGTACCAAAATGTTCAACATTTAAAAAATCAATGTCAATCTATCTGAATCCAAAAAAGTAATTTTTTAATTTAAAAAGAATTCCTCTGTTTAGTAGAATTTTTTGTCATTATTTTCAATTTTTTGAATTCTAACTTGTTATCTAAAACACTGCACAACAATAATTTTAATACAATTTGTGCTCCTATAAAATAAACATAAAAAATTTCAAAAATTTCCCAGTACCACTAAAACTGTTTTTAATTTGTAAATATTTTTTACACAGTTTCTGCCACTAAAATAAAAAAAACAAGGAGTATCGTTTTCAAAAATTATTCTTTCAGTATTTATGGACTACCTTAATCTAATTCAAAACTGTAAAATAATTGTGAATATTTCAGGACAAAAATGATTTAATCAATTAAGTATTAGTTTTTATTGAGCTAAAAAATATCATTATTTTTAAAAGACACAATTTTGAAATATTTGAAAATATGATGGTCAACTAGTGAGATTATAAATTTTATAATATACAGTTTTAAAAGATTGAAAAAATGGAAAATTTTTATAATTATAGTTTATTCTAAGTATTTTAAGGTTACGAAAACAGGAAAAACTTATTAACTGAAAAATAAAATGTAAGAAACATAGTAAGTAAAATGTCAATTATATAGTGAACGATGATGTAAGAGAGAAGAGCAAGAAACTAGAAGGAGAGGATTATGTAGATTCAGATCACTTTCCATAATAGTCCCATTGGTGCCCATTCCACCTGCACTTTGCTTCCCTTTCACAAACGTATTTGCTTCGTCACAGAGGAAGCAATAATAGTAACTTTTTACATATTAGAAAAACTAAAGTTTTTATTTTGTTCAATTTAAAAATAGAAATTTACAAAAAATACAAAATTACAAAATAATGCAGACAGTTTTTTAAGTACAAAGACGAATCAGAAAAATAAAATCTTATATTTTAAATGGTAATTTTTTGAGCTGGAAAAATGAAGGGGGGAAGTTTCGCCACCCTCTATCCCTTTTCCAACTTTATGATTTTGTTTAGAAAAATTGTCAGAACTATTTTATTTGATCATTTATGATCAAAAAGTATTTTCTAATCATGGATAAACTTTGTATCATGTCAATTAAAAAAGGTTTTTCTGTTCAGAGACGTTTAAAATATTTTAAATGAGCACAACTTTCTTAATGTTCAATAAAATGTATTAATATTGTAGGTTAATCGATTCGCCTTAAACCAAAGAATTCCTTTGTATCAAATTTGAATTATGTTAATGAAAAACGTTTTACAATAAAAAACCGATTTTTAAAATGTTAGTAAGAGCTGAAAAAATTCAATACATATTTGGAGAAATATTTCGGTCATTTTAAAGATATTAACGTTAAAAAAAGCCCTCCAAATTTCTACAATATATTTGCCACTTGTTTTAAGCTACCGTGTTCACAAAAAGTGTCATACACACACCCGAGCTGCGGCAAAAGGAATAGAATGTAATAAGAGCAGGAATAGGGCATTGGTTAATAGAAGATAAATAATATTTTCAGAAAAATATCAGGAATATCAAAGTGGGAGAGGGATATGGAAACGAGGAGGTGAAAACGATAGGCCAAATAAAAAGTTTGTTAGAGTGCACAAGCCAAAAAGAAGCTAGTGAACGAAGGGATATAAGCGGATAGGATGAGTAATGTAAAGCGAAGAAGAAGGAAGTGAGAAAGGAATTAAGGGAATGGAAAAACAATAAAAGAAGCGGTGAAGAATATAGAAGAAAGAAGAAGGAATGAATACTCAGTTGTGTGAAAAAAAAACATATTGAAATAGTAAGATGGAAAAAATATTCTATAGATTTGCTAGGAGGGGTAAAGCGAAAAGTTAGGGAAGGAAAAAATATGGCAGGGAATGAGATGAGGAAGAGGAAATAACAAGGGAAGAATAGACAAGGTGTCAGAAATAATGAAAGATCGAAAGGCGCATATATGGGATTCCAAATGAAGTGTAAAACCATGGGGGGAAGAACTAAAGGAATGGGCACAGATATTGTGTAACAGAGTACGGAGAAGAAAGAGGTGATCATAGTTATGGAAAGAAAGAGTAGTGATACCCATAGTAATGAAAGGCGAATGAGAGTAGGTTAAGTATTATAGGAGAGTGACGCTAATGCCATCATCGCATAAAGTATATAATGCTATTCTATCGGAGGGATTAAGGAAAGAAGTTGAAGAAAAAAAGATGAACCCAAAGAATCAGATTAGGGTTCAGGAAATTAATATGGTGCTGGACAACAAATATATTTTCTGAATTATCTGATAAATAAAAGGATTAAACGGAGAAAGGGGTAATGATAGCAATGCTCGTGGATTCCAACACAAAATTGGACTCATTGGATCGAGTCAAGATACAGAAAGGTATGGTGAAAAAGAGGATTAGAGAGTGTAAAGAAAGTATTTCAAAATGTTTAGAAAAACAAAAAGGAGAGTAATGATAGCCGAGCAAGTGGCAGATGGAAAGGAGATAGGATGGGAAAAAAGATATATGTACTTAGCATACGCGGTCATTATAGTATTGATGGCAGAGGATGAAAAATGGATGGCGGGCATAAGTACAGGATTTAAAAAATACTTATGTTATATGAGAAAATTTAATTGAAAAACAGAAAAAACAAAGCTGATGAGGTTTTGCAGAGGAGGTTGAAGGAAGAAAAAATGAATAGGGAAATGAAAGGGAGTAAAGTTAGAAAAAGTAAAGGAATTGAAATATTTTGGGCGATAATTGAGGAATCAAAATATAATAAATGGTTTAAGATGATAGAAAAACAAAGGCTACACAAGTATTTGGAAAAGGGTTAGGGAAAAGAGTAATGAAATAAATTTATTTATCTAGGTCTTATTTCATAGAGTAATTCTACTGATTCTTGACCATATAATAAGGCAGGGTCGACCTGCTTCTAAATTCTGAGAAAAACATTTTTGATAAGGCGCCAAAAAACAATACTGGATTTTGATGATACGCTAAATACGAGTATTAATGAACAGTATTATTGAGTCAGAACTCATACTACAGTAACTTATGCAAAATAATAGACTATAAAGATACTCTTTAGGAAGTCTGGGAACTGCATTATCAGCTCCTTTTAGTCACACTTATTCGATATTTATGGGCTTTCTCTTATCTTTATTGATGAAATAAAATTCCCGAATAATACGAACTACCTCTCAGTTTTTAAGAGCATACATTTCAAACTGAATAGTAATAGTAAACGTTGAAATATATATTATTCTAAATTAAATTCTAATTCTCTTTCCAAATTTGAATTGAAATTTACAGCTGCTCTAGTTGAAAATAGCCAAAAAACTTAAGAGTTATAGATACAGCAGTTGTCAAAAAAAAAAAAAACAGATTATAAATCTTTTCAGTAATTGCAGCCATAACAGTTGGCTTACAAGATTAACGGTGGTAGTAAACTGTTAAGAAATTAGTCCGTATGCAGTTTTGCTTCATTAGTACCTAAATTTTACTGGAATTCACGACATAAATTTTCACTTTAGGTCGCCCTTGTCATATATACACATTCACTGGAATTTTTAATCAGTGATATAATATAATTCCACACAAAAATATGCAGGGGCTGCTGGAAAAAATTACGAATTTTTGTACTATTTTGCATCTATACTTAAGGAAAATAGGAATTATTTTATGTTCTTATTTGAGTACATATTGCATAACTGTGTCCGTGTGATATTTACAAGTAATTTTCGATCAAAATTAATGTTTCATTTTCCTTTACTATTGATATTCAAAGAACAGCATTTTATTCATGTAACATTTTTACCATAGAGTCTTTTATGAACAGAATAAAACAATTTAAAATTAAAATTCAATAATTTTAGATTTACTTATTCGTGACATCCAAGAAAGATGACTTTTCTACCTCAAAAGATTAAATTTCAAACCAAATGGACACATTTTCAACAAACCATTTGAATTTACAATACAAAATTAATTTTTAATAAATGAATGATTAAAAAAAAATTAATTAATTAATTAAACTTAAATAGTATTTTTAACCAAATAATTGAATTTTGTAGAAGACAGTTGAATTTTTCACAATAAAGGATTAATTTTCTATCCAAAGGACTATTTACAAAGCAGAATTTACAACCTAATAAATGAATTTTCACATAAAAATAATTAAACTTCAACACAAAGGACTTTGATTTTCAAAGTAATAGTTAAATTTTCAAGCAAAAAAGACGATTTTTTCAAAAGATAGTTCAATAGTTAATACTTTAACAAACAAAAAAACGAATGTTCAAGAAAATATTGAAATTTGCGACCATACAGTTTGCATTTTTATTAAATAAGATTTCTACAAAAACAGAAGAATTTTAAAACTAGGAAGACAAATTTTCAACTAAAAAGATTCATTTTCAACCAAAAAAGAATATTTTTCAAAACGCATGGATTTTCAAACAAATATTTGATTTTTTAACTAAAGTAAAACAAATTCAATAAAAAAGTAAAAAGTAACATTTTCAGTTAAAAAAAAACATCTAATTTTAAGCCCGAAAAAAGAGAATTTTCAATAAAATATTTAAAGTTACAACATATGAATTTTCAACAAATAAGTTATAAAAAATAATTTTCGATAGAACGATTGTATTTTTTATCAAAAAGTATAACTTATAAACAAAAAATAGACTAAACCATTAACATGTAACGTAGAATCGTTTATAAATCAAAATAAAAGAATTTTGAATTAAAATTTAGAATATTTTAATTTATTATCTTTATCAAAAGTGCGTCTTTTTACACATTTTCTGACGTTTTCAAGATTTTTGTAGGACCCCTGACTTTCCCCTGAAATTTTCTGACCAACAGAAGTCCCTGACTTTTCCTTCATTTCTAGATTTTGTATTACCTACAACCCAACCTGCTTCTACTCCTAGTTAGATCAGGCGGTAGCACTCAGAGATCGTAACCGGAAAATTCGAGCTCAATTCATGCTGCTGGCATTATTACCAATATGCTGCATTCAATTTTTGTTTATAGTCCAATTGACAATTTAATTTATTATTACTAATCCATAATGTCTTTTTTTTACCAATTTATTCAATCATTAGCACTTTTACTCCATAAAAAAGTATTTTTTTAGGAGAGTTTTCATTCTTCTTTATTCATTTAAAAATTCAGTTACTAACATTCGGGAAAATATTATTTTCATACGAGATAAAAAATAAAATGATATAAAAATAGAACATAAATAGAATACCTTTCGCATTATTATTATTATTATTATTATTATTATTATTATTATTATCATATCTGGAAATGAGAGTAATGAGTGATATTTAAAAAAAAATAATTTTCAATCAAAATTTTGCAAGGATGTCATGGCACTAAATTATTTTTGAAATACTTGCTTAAAAAGTTGCTAAAAGTAAAATGTTAGCTTATCTTTAATAAATTTAAGGCGGAAGGAGTGTCGATTCTAATAAAAGTTAGAAAATTCGAAAAAGGGTATAGGTTCCTCTTATCAGAAGGTGAGATCAAGAAGATTTAAGAATTTGAATACAATTTATTCACGATTCTTAGTTATCGACTTTGTAAATTCATATCGTAAAGTATTTATTAAACTGTTAAACTTTCTTAATAAAGTATTATGACTGATCTGGTATCTATCGATCATACTGCTAATATAATCTCAAGTATCGGATGGAGGCTTCTTGCATAAAAGCTCCGAAAGTACTCAAACTTTTTTTCTTCCCTATATCTTTTCTGCAAGTGTTTATGCGGAGCTTTCATAAAATATGCAAATCTTCGATGGGTCCACTCTCTGCTTTTAAATTTCGCAAGAGCACTTGAACTACTCGAGCGATGCTTTTGAGTACTTGAATACAGTTGGCACTTTGCTTTATTGTTATACAAATTCTGACGATAAAGAAGTTTTCAGGGTTCTCCAACAGTAAACGCCAGTTGATTAATTTGATCCTGAATTTGAATCAAAATGATATGCAATGCTTTTATCCAGATTTCCGATTTTTTATTTGATCCGAAAATTGCGCATCAGAATTAACCGATTCTTAATATCAATTGTCTGTCATGAATTTCATGATCAGTAAACTGTCAAGTGTCAGTTGTTATTGATCATCCAAGTAACGGCAGTCTACACGCAAACTTAAACTACGTAAATATAACAAACACATATATTTCCCCGGGCCATACAGATTTACAGCTCAATATTGGAAAATTGGAATGTTTATCCCGAAATAAAATACAAAATTTTCTAAAACAGTCCCTTTTTCGATGAAGGTGAGTTTAACCTAATTAGTTTTTTTAAAGATGTTATTACCATTGAAAGAGGTTAATGCGCGAGTTTAAGAAAATGTAAATGATACAAATTTCGATGCTCAATAGACTACTTCGGACGAATTTTTATTATTATTATTATTACACCATTAAGCCATTTGCCTTTCGGGGTAGGCGTGACTCACTCGGTAGGGGAAAGGAGTAGTGTGTGGAAGGGATAGAGATTTTTCAGAATAATCCAAAATTCTCGTGCTATTTAAGTAAATAACACGTTCGTTCCGCAACACTGCTCCGACCCAGGTTGCTGATCAATCTCTCTAGCAATCACCCCAAGCGAAGAACCTCACGAAGTCGTTATGTAAGGTTCCCCACTTGGGTCCATTAGTAGCCAAGGTCTTTGTTTCAGGCGTCATTCACTCTACTGACACTCTTTTTATTAACTATTTGCCGCCATAATTTCCTGTCCTGGCATGAATGATTTTTGAAAAACAAGAAAAAATCTTCCTCAGTCCGGATTTGAACCTTTTTTTATAGGAGAATGCTATACGTATTTCTTCATTTCGAAAAATGTACCATTTTTGATCTGAGGCCTTTGTGGCGTTTTTGGTAAACGCTCTACTCATGGACAGTGGGGTGGCCGGTTCAAATCCGTGCTAAAGCAGATTTTTGTTTGTTCTTCAAAAACTAATTGTCCAAAGCAAGCGGTTTAGAATAGAAATTTTATTAACCTAAGATTTCTTTAGGCTCTGACGTGAACATCTCTTAGTGGCAATAACATCTTCCAAAAATTAATTATATTGGTACATTTGTCGCAGTGAAGAAATGCGTACAGTATTACTCTGCAAAAAAAGACAGCTATAAAGAATAGAAAAAGATTTGCTAAGGCCTCGGCAGCGTAATTTGTTAACGATTCACTCATGGACAGTGGCGTTCCTGGTTCAAATCCGGGCTAAGGCATTATTTTGTCTTCCTTTGTCATCAACAATTGATTTTCCGAAATAATGATTTTAGTATAAAAATCTGTATTATTTAAAAAAAATTTTTAACTCATACGAGGGTGGATTGATAAGTTTCCGGCCTGACCAAGAAAAACAACGTTTTTAAGAATTTTTTTTTTTATTTCTCAACATAATCTCCTCCAAGGCTG
>NC_046660.1:35501209-35503727 GCF_010883055.1 Belonocnema kinseyi | reverse complement strand
CAAGCTATCTAAGGATGGTACTATAGAACGCCACCTCAAGGTAGGCCTAGTGGCGCCATCTCTTGGTCAGGCCGGAAACTTATCAATCCACCCTCGTACGTGAATATCTAAAAGTAATGATAACGTCTTCTAAGAATTAATTAGATTAAACTCATATTTATTTAAAAATTGTACACTTGTTGTAGTGAAGATATATGTGACGGTGTGCCTGAGCCAATTATAATGAAACTTTCTAGTCATTCCAAAATTCAAACAAATCTTGTTTCTGGACAACTTCAGGATCATTTTAAGCCAAAAATGAAAATTATTCGTTTAGCGTTTTTTTTTAATAAAAAATTTTATTATTTGAAAAAATGTTGAATCGTTAATTTGTATGCATCAATAACGATTTATATGAACTTCATATAACAATCAAAATTAATTAATTTAATATGTTATCTAAGAATGTAATTACCAATTAAAGTTTAATTTATCTAGTAAGTATAAGAGCGCTAAATAAGCTTGCAAAAATAATATTACTTATTATATTAGATGTTTATATCACACAAATAAATACAAATCATGACCTGTGAATGATTCATTCATTTTTGCTTTGTTTTGAATGCTTCACTTCAGATATCGTTTAATTAGGTATTTTCACTTCAATTAACAGCTAACTTCACTTTTTAGATTGTTGATGGGAAAACAAGGGACCAAATTCATGGGATTCAGCATGCTTTCCCTATTTTGCTAACATCTTCGTACAAGCTAATTTCTTCTGTATAAGCGTATTCACAAAATAATGTTTATTTTTTAATTTATATTTAACGAACAAATTAAATCATAATAATTATTATGAATTGCAAAGATATTACAGAAATAAAGTTTTGTTCCATGCATTTGATCGATTGTTTTCCCCTCAGCTTTTAACGAAGTGAAGTTAGCTGATAGTGAGGTGAAAATACCTAATTCGTGCATCCGAGCGTTGTATGTAAACATGCGTGTATATACATGTGTGATGATTTCTAATTTCGCCTAGAATATTTAGTCTACTGATAACGTTTAAGAAGTAGACTTGTAGTATTTAAATAAAAAAGCTACGATTATTTGTAGTTTTTTTTGCAAATATGTATTTCCCAGATAATAAAAAGAGTTAGAATTATGAAAAAAGCCGTTCTAAAATATGTTTATTGTGTTTACAAAAATCGAATAAAATTTCTGTGATTAGTGAAACAATAAAAATGAATCTTAATAAGAGTTGTAAAAATTATAGTGACGTAGCTGAAAATGTTTCTAAACTACTGTGTCCAGCATGTGAAAAAAATATACCGATATACATGTACACGTTTTATGCTTTTATACTTTTAAAAATGAACGATTCAAGATTTTGTTGCAAAAAAATTCATGAAAAAAAGCGCCGAACGAATGCTTTTCATTTTTGGCTTAACATGATCCGAAGTTGTACAGAAACAGGATTTCTTTTAATTTTGGAATGACTAGAAAGTTTCATTAAAACTGGCTCAGGAGTACCGTAGTGTACGAAGTCGGAACCGTCACTTAGGCAAATTTATAGAAACATTTTAATAAAGAAAACAAAATGAAGTTATAAATTTAAATATTCGTTCTTTTTTTGTTGAAAAATAATTTGAAATATTTTTAACTCTAGTATTATACTTTTAGTTAAAAATGGTATTATTTCTATAAATATTTAACAGTTTTGTTAGGAAGTCATTCTTTTTGGTAAAAATTCAACTTTTTGTAGAAAATTTCTCTTCTTTGATTTCAATATGAACTATTCGTTTAAAAATAAACTTTCTTTTTGGTAGTTCATATTTTCGGGTTGAAAAATGAACTATCTTGTACAAAAGTCGCCTTTTTGGTTAGAAAATGAAGAAGTATGGTTGAAATTTACTTTGCCATTTGAATGAAGAATCTCTCTGGGTTGAAAATTCAACTCTTGTAGAAAATTCTCTCTTTTTTTTTAAATTAATTTATTTTGTTAGAAATTTGATCTTTTTTGTTTCAAAATATGGAAGAAAATTAGTCTGTTTTGGTTGAGCATTTAACTATTTTGTTGAAAATTAACTTTTTTCGTTGAATTCAACTACTCTTGAGTTAAAATAAATTATGTTTTGGTCGGAATATCAGCTTTAAATTTTTCGTTAAGAATTCATATTATCTGGTTAGAAATCCAACTTCTTTTTCAAAAGTTGAAATGCTTTGTTTAAAATTAATTCTTTTGGTTGTTGATACATAATTTTACTTTGGCGATTTATCTCCTCGGTTGAAAGTTTAACTCCTTTGTCTTTCGGTTAAAACCGCACGTATTTTGTTACAATTTTTTTTTTTCCCGTACAAATTTAATCTTCGAGTTTGAAAAATCACCCTTTGATTACTAATTTAACAATTTGGTTGAAAAGTTGTCTTTTTTGGTTGACTTTAATTGTTTTTGAATCAAACTAAATATATTTTTTGGTACAAATATCAAGTAAACCAAACTCTCGATTTCAGTCCAATGTCGGGGGTTGCCTTCAAATAC
>NC_046660.1:35473534-35501109 GCF_010883055.1 Belonocnema kinseyi | reverse complement strand
GGAAGGCCGAGAACGGGGTAACTGAAATCGAGAGCTTAGTGTATTGGTTTAAAAATGTAAATACTTAGTTTCAACTGGGTTTTTCTAATCATTTTTTTTTGTAGAAGATTTATCATTTCAATTGAAAATTCATCTCTGTGGTTGAATATTTAACTATTTTTTTGGGAATTCTTTTTTCAGTTTGATAAAAATTAATTTTTTTTAACTGAAAATTAAACTAATCCATTTTCATTCACAAATTTATATTTTCCAGTGATAACTTCAACTGATTGGTTGAAAATTGTTTCTTTTTTGGTTGAATGAACTATTTTTATTTATAATATAAATACTTTTTGATTGAAAATTCGAATACGCCTTTAAAATTTGAACTGCTTTTTTACAAATTAATTTTTTTGCTTGAAAATTTAACTATTTTGTGGAATGTTTTTTTCTGTAGAAAATTATTATTTTTAAGTGATAATTCAACCATTCTAGTCAAAGATTAATAGTATTAGTTGAAAGTTAATCTATTTTGGGAAAAATGTAATCTCTTTAGTTAAAAATTCAACTATTAATTAGTAGAAAATTTCATTATTTTGTGGAAAAATCAACTACTTTTTTTTAAATTTCGACTTTTTAGTTTGCAAATTAAACAATCTGAGTGAAGTTTTTTTGCTAAGCTGATTTATTTTTTTTTGGAAGAAAGTTCAACTCCTTTGACGATAATTCGACTTCGGTTTGAAAATACAACTCTTTTAATATGAATTTAATCTTTTCTAGGAAAAATGAAATTTTTCTCATAACTCTATGGTGAACGAAGAATCTTCAGAACTTCTTTTTGTAGCATTGATTTATTCCCTTTTCTTTAAATATTTATTCTTTTTACCAGGTTTTTTATGTGAGTTTATAGTTTGCTTTTTTTTAACCAGAAAACTGAAGAAATATTTAGATCTTGTATGTCTGATAAGATGCATATTATTCGAACGGCAATAATTCATTCAAGAATCACGTCGTATAATTTTTCCTTTTCACCAGCCAGGCGAATTGTGAAATGAATCGTCTCTGGAAAAGTACGACGCTTTTCCAACCACCCTTTTTTTATCATCCGAATGATCACTGATCTATTGAAATGCCAGATTCGCCTGAAACAAAGCGCGCTTTGTTCGACAAAACTGTAGTTTTTCAAGGATTCAGAATACAAGGAAAAGCTTTTACTACCCACATTTTCATACCGACAAAAAATATCCTAAAGTAGTTTTATAAAACGAATTATCTTGCATGTAACTTGACAGTTCTCATTAAACGATATATGAATATTTGCAGGGCTCCCAATTTGAATATTCTTTTAAATGTTTTTAATCAGAAATTTAAAAAATTGGTAAACAATTGTGATTTTAACGTTTTATGAAAATTTAAGAAATGCTTCTGTTTTTTTTTAAATTTTTTGAATATTTGGAGAGAAAATAAGGGATGTGGTACAAGCACGTCTCGAATCGTTATGTACCAGCCCGAAGGCATTTAATCGATATGGCATGATTGTTTGCCTATACATTGGAGAGAACGAACGATTCAAATTGACTCCTATTTTGAGGCTGATTTCCTCGAATGAGATAGAGTTTTCGCGATTTGAGTGTGAGTTTAGTCCATTTTCACTCATCTATTTTCGTTTTTATCTCACCGTTACCAACTTTTCTTTCAGTTATAAAAACAGGTTTACATCTAGAATATAAATCTGTTTAATCATTAAAAATGTTAGTTTGAAAATTTGTTGTTTAAAAATTTCTCCTAAAAACTTTTAGTTACAATTGTCAACTAAAACTAAAACTCAACAAAAAAGATGGTTTTTCAACCAAGAAGACTAATTTTCTGACAAAAAGACAATCTTCAATGAAATACTTGAGTTTCTGACTGAAGAAAAATACATTTAAAACCAGCAATACAATTATTAATTTTTCAGTTGAAACAATTACTTATCAATAAAAGATTTTAATTTTTAAACAAACTACTTCAATTTCAAACCAAAGAGATGAATCTTCAACCAAAAAGATGAATTCCTAACGAAAAGTGTAATAGTTCATATTTCAGTTTATATTTCATTATCTCAGATTTCAGTTAAAAAATTAATTTTCAATTTAAAAGAAACAACGAATTTTTAGAGATTACGTTAAATCTCTAACGAAAAGAGATCAATTTTTAAACCAAAAAGACGAGTTTGAAACAAAATAAATTAATTTTCTACCAAAAATTTTTTTTACAAAGTACACGAATTTCCAACTGAAAAAGATCAAATCCTAACCAAAAAAAGAATACTTCAATTTCTAGTTGAAAAAATAAATTTTTAACCAAAATGAATAAAGTTTTATCTATTGAGGTTACCTTTCTCTCAAAGAAAACGACTTTTCAACAAAATATATGAATTTTCAACTGGAAAAGGTCAATTTTAAAAAAAGTAAAATTTTTAACTAGAAATTAAAAATTGTCGAAGAAAAATGGAAGTTAAATTTTCAGTTAAAAAAATCTCTAATAAAAAGGAAACGAGTTTTCAACAAAATAGTAAACTTTTACCATAAAAAATGATATTAAAACAGAGCGATGCATTTTTAAGAAAAAAATGAAGTTTTAATCAAATAGATGAATTTTCATCCAGAAATATGAATTTGTAACCACGTAGATTACCTTGCATCAAAAAGTCGAACTTTAAAGAAAATACATGCATTTTTTTGCTGAAAAGCTAAACTTTCAACCAAAAAGAAAACAGATATTCCAATAATAGATATTCCAATACGAAAGATAAACTTTCAACAAAATACATGAAATTTTAAACAAATAGTTAAATTTTCAATCAGGGTTAATCAATTTTCAACCAAACATATGGAATGGTTGAACCTTCAGTTGAAATATTAAATTTCAATCAAACAGTTGCATTTTTAACCATTAAGGATGAAATTTTTATAATAAACATGTATCTCTTTTATATAAACAAAGAGTTGAATTTTCAACCAACAAAGATTTATCAGCCAATAAAGAAAATATGTTAGTCCAAAATTTTGAATTTTCATGCCAAAACAACGAATTTAAAAAAAAAAGTGTTGAATGTTTAACCCAAATTAATATAATTTTTCAATATAAAGTTAATTTTTTACAAAACTGGTTGAATTTTCAACCCAAAAGAATGACTTTTCACCAAAATTTTTAATAAGGTTTTTATGTTTTACCTGAAATTCTCAGACTTTCCCTCGCTAATTTTTCCCATGACATGATAAAAGAATTTGAAAAGCCAATTAGGAAGATCAAGTGGAATATAAATTATTTTTGTATCCCAGATATTCAGAGGTTTATAGGTTTCCTTTGTTTACAAGGGAGTAATGCAAAAAAGAAAGTTATATTGAAGAGGTGCGAAAAGCATAAAATCTCATATAAGAATGATTTGAAATTTAAATCCTTAGCTCTATAGTCTATAGGGTCCTCAAAAGAGGATGGATTCATGATAAGATTACATAATATTTTTCAAAGTTGTTATAGAGGCATGAAATTCTGACGCTATATGTGCGAAGAACAGTAATTCAGTTATGTGTATAAACCGGCTTTCAAGTGTCTCGGTTGAATTTCCTCACGGTATACGAGATTTACTGACAAGCGTTTGTTGAGAGACCTTTGTGAAATGTATATGTATATCTACATTTATCCGGAATACAGTTTGTGCTTTTATCCTACATACAAAATAGGAAACGTAAATGTAAAATTGGAAGTGCGGATCTAGTACCCGGATAATTTCATAATCAAACTGATAAAAAAGTGGATATCATTTGTAAGTCAAAGATATGCATTACAAAATAAAAATTATCATAGGGGTTGTGCATAAATTATGCAATCTTTTGGGACCATGTTCAATTCCACCCCAACTACCTGCATAAGGTTCCCCCACTACGTGGCTCCCCCTCTCACAGCCGAACTGCTGTCACCGAACCTATTCAGCGGGGAGTCCTTTGTACCTAATGGGGACTGAAATGTGATAAACATTTTTTTTATTTTTGCTCTTGATAATTTAAAAATATAATATTCGACATCTTGGAGCAATAACGATTCCAATGATATGTTATTTGATACGTTTAGGGAAAAAATTACGGAAAATTGCGTAACCACAGACAATGCCTATTTCATATATTAAGTTAAAAATTATGTGCAATTTTATGGATCATTTTGCAGTATATTTTACTCAAATAAATTGCAGTGATTTTAAATTATTAGTACAATATTTTACCTAATATGGTGAAATTTCCGAAGCTAAAATTTGGTTAGATTTGAAAACTTAGTGATATAGTAAATTTGATTTATTCTTAAAACTGTGTATAATTTTCATTTGTTTTATCTATTTTTTGTGAATTACAAAAATAAACTCTTTAAGAGTTGTTATTTAAAGGATAATTTTGAGCAAAATGATTGGTTAAGCAATAAACCAAATATATAAGGTTTTTTAATTAGTTTAAAAATTAGGTTAGGAATTATGTTATTCAGAATTTTGTACTGGAGATGCAAAATTATTCAAGGTTTTTTTTAATGCGATGGTTTAAGAAATTATCAAAACTTATCATGTTAATAAGTTTTCAAATCTGGTCAAATTTCAACTTCCCCAATTTCCTGAAGTAAAATATTGCACCAATTAACTGAAGCTACCGCAGTTGCTTTGAGTTAATAATTTGTTGAAAAATTAAACTAGTTTGTTCAAAATTAAAGTCTTTAGTTAAAAATCATGTTTTCGAGGTGAAATTCTATTTATTAGTAAGTGATTCATCCTTTCGGATTTAAAATTAATTAATTTTGTTGAAAGTTCATGTATTTTCTTCAGAATTGGTTTTTTTTTGTTAGAATAAATTCTTCTTTTTTTTTGTCAAAAATATATCTTTTTGGCTGAGAATTTAACAATTTTGTTTAATTTTTTTCACAGTTATTTTTTTATCAAAGTTATTATCTAAAAGTGTAGCTATTAACTTTCTGGTTGAAACTTTATTCTGTATATTATATAAGTTAAAAGTTCACCTTTTTTTGAAAGAAAATATATGTATTTCCCTGAAAAGCCGTCTTTTTGGGTAGAAAATTAATTTTACTTTTTTGAAAATTCAACATTTTGTTCAAAACTTAACTATTCGGCAGGAAATTGATATATTTGGTTAAAAATTATTGATTGAAAATAATCTTTTTTGTTAAAAATTCAACTTTTTCGATTCAAAACAATATACGATTTTCAAGCTTAAAAACTTTACCTTCTTTATACCTTCTTTATCTTCTTTAGTGAAAAAATTTAGTTTTTCGATCAAAAACAATATACGATTTTCAAGCTTAAAAACTTTACCTTCTTTATACCTTCTTTATCTTCTTTAGTGAAAAAATTCGACCTTCATGTACGAAAGCTTCCTTTATGAGGAAGTAAAAATTTGTCTTTCTCTTTTGAGAAATCAAATATTTCATTGAATTTGATTCTTTCTGGTTTAAAAAATAGACCATCTGATTGAAAATGCATCTTTTGTCGACTATTTTGTAAGTTTTTCAATTATTTTGTTAAAATTCTAATTGTTTTTAGAAAATTTACCTATTTTGTTATAGTTACAATTTTTAATCGACAATTCCATTATGTTCTGAAAAATTCTTTCTTTTTAAAAACAAATTCATTTTTAATGGTAGAAAATTCATTCCTTCTGCATCAAAAATCATCTTTTTGTCGTAAATTCAACTGTCTTTAAAAACGCCGTCTTTTTTGCTTGAAAATTTTACTATTTGATTGAATCTTTAACTATTTTTTGAAAGGCTCGTTTTATTTTACTGGAAAGTTCGCCTATTTGGTTGTTAATGCAACTGTTTTGTTCAAAGCCGTTTTTTTTTCATTCCTGTTTTTGCACTGGCAATTCATCTCTTTGGATAGAAGATCTTTTTTGGATGGAAATTCAAGAAATTCATTGAATCGTTTTTTAAACAGATCTCTTTTGGTAAAACTTCATCTGTTTTGTTCAAAAATACAACTATCTGAGGGAAAAAATTTACCTGCTTCGGTTGAAAATGAACCGTTTGTTAAAAATTCAACTGAGCTGTACAAAAAATATTTCTCTGAAAAATTCAACAATTTGGTCAAATGTTAAACTACTTTGTTAACCATTTTTCATTTTACTTGAAGAATCTATCTCTTTTTTTGGAAATTAATGTTAAACTAAAAAATGAAACATTGAATTTTTGATTGGAAATTGATTTTTTTTATTTGAAATTCAACAGCTTGATTGAAAGTTGAACTACTTTTCAGACGATTCATTTTTTTTAATTCTACTGTGTATGGTGCAATATTACCTCTTTTGTTTGAAAATAATATTTTCGGGTAGGAAATTCAACTGTTTTGTAAAAAATACGTTTTTCTTCATTGAAAATGAATTAAAAAATAAAATAAAAATTGAACTATTCCATTTTCGTCTCCAAAAATATCTTACTTAATTTAAAAAATCAACTATTCGGTTAAAAAATAGGATATTTGCATAAAACTTGCCATTTTGGTTGAAAATTAATTTTTTGGTTGAAACTTTAATTATTTGGTAAAAAACGACATTCTTTGTAGAAGTGTCGTCTTTTCCTATTCACAATTCAACATTTTAAATTTAAAAATTCTCCTTATTGACTAGAAAAATTTTCTTGTTTGGTTAAACTACACTTTCTTTGGATGAAACCGAAATAAATTCACAAAAAAAAGTAGTCGGAAAGATTAAGTAAGAGAGAGAGAGAGGGGGGGGGGTAATAAATTACGGTCCCATAGGAAATTAATTATTAGCATGTAGATTCGTGGAATAATATTTTAAACCATGACACGTCATAAAACATGATAGTACATTATGAAATGAGCGATTTATTGATAATGTGGAGCCAATCGAAGTAATAAAGCTGATAGTGTTTCATGGTGGTCCGTGTGTACAGTCGTAAAACTCGAACAATAGACTACAATGTCATTAAATGAATTCAAATATCCAATTTGAGAAATAATTGCCAGGCAGGTTCTTGGTTCGCTCCTGGTAATAAACGGGAATTACTCTGGTTTATATAAAATTATAGTTCGCTAATTTTTGAAAATCACTTTTTTAAATTTTATTTGCAAGACTAACGAATTACAGAACTTAACAATGATAACAATATATTCTAAAGAGGAATCAAATTTTTAATAATTAATAATAAAATACTCGTAAAATCGCATTATTTTCTATTATAATATTTATTGGTTTAATAAAAATAATGGTTTGTTTCCCTTCTAAATCTTTTGAACGTTTTGTTATTCCAGACTTCTATCCAATCATCTTTCCCTTCTCCTTCATTAAACCAAAGTTCGTACCAACCTTTCTTCTTCTCTTCCGATTTGTCGGGACTGTTGACATCAGAAGTTTGAATATGATTTTGATTCACATTTTGTACATGATTTTGATTTGAATTGTGATTCTGAGTAAAATTTTGCATCAGATCCTGCTTTAAATATTGAGTTTGGACTTTATTTAGGAATTGATTCTCATTCTGGTTTTGATACTGATTCGAATTTTTATGCTCGTTGGAATTTTGTCTTTGAATTTGGTTCTGAACCTGCTTCTGATGTCGATTTAGACCCATATTCTGATTCATATTCAGATATCGCCGTGGATCCTGCTTAACATTTAAATTTTGAATTTGATTCAGATTTTGATTCTCATTTATAATCGGCTTCACCTTCTGGTCTTTATTTTGACTAAAATGTTGATGTTCAATCTCATTTTTACTCTGACTCTGAATTTGTATCTCATTTTGATACTGCTTATGATTTTGATTGAGGCCTTGTGTCTTCTTTAAATTCTGATTTAAATTTTGACTTAAATCCTGAATCAAGTTATTCTGCTGATTAATTTGATTCTGGGTTTGAACATGATTGTGATCATCACTATCATTTGAGATCAAATTCTGTTTTGTATTTAAATTCTCATTAAGATCCTGGTGCAGATTGAGATTTACGTTTTGATTTTGATTCAGATACTGATTCGCATTCAGATTGTGAAATTGATACTGGTTCTGTATCTGATCCTCATTTAAATTCTGATTTGAATGTTCATCCTCACGCATATTAAAATTTTGATTTTGTTTCTGACTTAAATATTCATTCGTATTCTGTTGTTTAATTTGATTCTGGTATTGGTTCTGATTTTGATATCCATTATCATTTAAGTTCTGATTCTGATTTTTATTTGCATTTTTATTTTGACTTAAATACTGATTCGAAATTTGAATCTGAACTTGATCCTGGTTTTGAAGCTGATCCTGAAATTGCATTGTATTTAAACGCGGATTTATATTCTCATTCAATTCCTGATTCAAATTCTGATTTGAATACTGATATTGATTCACATTTTCATTTATATTTTGATTTTGACTTACATACTGATTCCCGTTCTGACTGTAAACTTGGTTCTGGTTTTGTATTTGATCCTTAAACTGATTTTGATTTAAATTCGAATTCATTTGCAGATTTAATTCCCGATTTAAACTTTGATTTGAAGAATGATCTTGATTATGCTGACTTTGACGTTGAAACTGATCCTGATTTCGAAGTTGGTTTAAAATCAGATTCTGACTTTGTATATCAATTTGATTTAGGTTCTGATTTGCATACGGATTTGAATTTTGATTCTGATAATTAATCGCATTTTGTCCTTGTTTCTCATTTGGTTTTTGATTTTGAGTTTGATTTTCCTTTTGATTTAGAGGAACATGACCTACACTTTCATGTTGATTTCCGTTTTGATCTAGATTTGCGTAACGATTTTGATTCAAATTCTGATTTAAATACTCTTTAGAATTTTGAATCTGCTTTGCACTCTGAATCTGACTGTGATATGGATTTTGATTCTCATTGAGATTCTGATTTTGATTTACATTCAAATTCTTATTTTCATTCTGGTCTTGATTGGCAACGTTAACCTGTAAATTTTGATCCTTAGGCGACAAATTCATGATCCTCCTACTTATAATTCCACCCGATAAAATCGGGTTTTTTGAAAGCATGTTTTTGATTATACCAAAACCACTCCCAAGGTTCAATTTAAAGTTGGCATGTGCTTTGAAATTTGAATCAACACCATCATTATTATGTGGATTCACATTAATCTTGCCTCCCTTTCGTACTACTGCAACAGGCTCAGAAGACTGCGTCGGAGTTGGAATATCCCTTATCGATTTAGACATCTTCAGACTGTCACCCTGTCTCAAATTGGCGTTGTAGTCGCTGTTTACCTTTGAATTGTAATTGAGGTTTGTATTAGCTGATACAGCATCAACCACAGACACGTCTTGTGCTAAAGTTGGTCCATGAGAGATTTGTTGACCCTTGAAACCAACCCCTGAGTTTGTTCTCCTTGAAAGTCCCAAATTCCCAAACATGTTCAAATCACCATCCGAAATAAGCCTGTTAATATCATTACTCGAATTGACGCTCATACCTGAAGACGCAAGCATAGGATTTACACCACGTGTTAGGCCCGCAATATTACCCTGGTTTGTATTCACGTTTTGATTCACGTTTGTGTTAGGATTGCGATTCTCGTTAAGACTGCCATCCTGTTTTGCATTCCATCCTGCAATTCCCGTATTTCTTGGCAACGGACTCTGATGTTCCGTTTGTGAAGATACTGGCAATTGCATCTTAATAGGTTCTTGCATTGGCTGTTCAATAGATCCCCTTTCCAGCTTGCTGACATTCTCATCTTGGTTAATATTCACGTTCGAGTCTTGATTCAAGTTCATCCTGACGTGCTGAGAATTTGATGATTTTGGCTTTGTCTTTAAACTTTGACGAATGCCTTCCAAGGAATTATTCGCACTGATCCCTGATGAGTTGATGCGAGCAGCATTCAGAACATTATTGATTTTGCTGATAGCGTTTATATTCAGGTCACTATTTAAATTTGTATTCACAATTCTATCTAAATTTGTATTGATATTACCCATCTTTTTTTCAAAATTAGCCAATGGATATTTCTGGTTAACTAAAGAATTGGCGGCAGAAGCTCTGTGTGAATTTGCTTCATTATCACTAACAGAGCCTTCATTTGACTGACTACTGAGACTGACCATTTGACTAACACTCGGAAAAATAGTTTCGGATCGTTTAGCTGTTGCAACAGGTCCAGATTCAACAGGTTCGGCTGTTTTCGACGTGGGTGTTATTTCATTAAGGACACTTTGATTCATCGAAACGGACAGGGGCTTCGTCGATACTGATAGCGTGGGAAGAGTGTCGCTACCGCCCGTAATTGGCTCCGAAGTGAACGCTCTTTGAACTGATTCTTTACTTCCAGCACTTTCGTCCTTATTTCCTTCAACACTGTCCGCATGGTCACCTTTCGCAGAGGTAGATCCAGCATTGATGAACGAACTTAGAGTATTTAAGTTATTTAGGTTATTTGGGTTGTTAAGAAGTTTATTCAGAGAATTTAAATTTTCACTGGCTGAATTTAAACTAACTGTTAGGTTTGTATTTTCGGGTTTACTTGTACTGAATCTTCGAGTAGCATCATCAATTGTGTTTGTATCAAACATTGGGTTGCTGCCTTTGATTGGATTTACATAAGATGGACTGGAATCATTGGTTGGAAGCGCAGCAATGGTACCCGAAGTAATTTCAGTTGTTGATCCATTAGATGTCAAAATACCAGGTTTTGCCCTATCAGCTTGACTTATGTCATCAGATAAAACTTTTACCTCGACACGATCCATTTCATCTTTGTATCCAACATTTTTATATCTCTCATCTTTTCTGACCAAAGGCGCATTTTCCAAGTTTGGAATAAAATTTTGCAAAAGTGGTATGTTATTCTTCAAGAACGGAATTAAATTCTTCAAAAAAGGAATAGAACTTTTCAAACTGAGGATGCCGCTCTCCAAATTTGGAATTCCATTTTCCAAATTGGAAATAGTATTATGTAAATTATAAACACCGCTTTTCTTGACAGATCCCTTATCTTCAATTTCAGGTGATTTACAAATCACTTTATTTTTGCAAAGGGTTTTATCTCCAAGAGGAAAGCAATTCCTCTGGGTTTTCCAGCAAGGTCTTAGATGATCAATCCTTGAAGGAGTATTACTTGCCATCTCGGTTAGTGGATTTGCCTCGCTTTCGTAGATATCAATCAAACTAGTTTCAAATGCTTTCCGGTCTCTTGTATCTAACATTGGTGTATCAATATTTGATCCAACAGGTAGCCAAGTCGATTCTATAGGTTGCTCAACGGAAACGAGATATTCGGCAAATGCTGCCTTCGGAAGCACGTCCGGTTGAAGTAATGTAATAGGTTGATTGTACCAGTTTCGAGGCAGAGCATGAGGCCTACTAGATAGGCCCTTAGATTTTAAGCAGAATGCAATAATATTGTAAATGGTGTTCCAACTGACGCTCTTATCCGACGATGTACTCTGCATAAAATCTAAAATTTTCGAATCAAGCTCTAAAGTTTCTTTCTCTAAAATTAATTTAAGGATCCCAAAAAAATCTATTGATTTTGATTTATCTGAAAAAAGATAATCATTTATCAATGATTTTTGATGACCAATAGATCTTTGCTTATTTTTGTAACTTAGTGGTAAGGGCTGTAATCTCCCTTTGTGGTCATTTCCATTTCTTCCTATTCGGGGGGTTGAATTTCGACTTTTGCTCGAGCTTTGATCGTTTGGGGAAATTGAATCTTCAGTTGGGGTTGATTCATCTTTCGTTTTATTGACCATTTGACCCGAATTTTGAACGTTTGAAGAATCCTCAAGTGAGATGTCTTTTGGTGGGACGATTGTTGTTTCCTGGTTGATCAGAACATTTGTTACGGTGGTGGTCCTTTCTAAATCGAATGAGGTACTTTCAGTTGTACCTTGATCGGTATTTTTGCCATCGTTCTTTGATATATATTTATTCCCTGTATCGTTTTCTAGCACACTATCATTTTCTACGATCAGTTTAGTTATATTGTCCTTTGAAGAATCATTTTCGGTCGTATTTTTTTGTGACATATTATTCAGGTCCGATTCTGCTGTAGGTACGTCACTCCTCTCGGTTGTAGATTTAACGATCGATTCTCCGACTAGCTCGTGCGTAATATTTATTTCCTGTTCACTCGGCCAGACACTCGTCGTCGATTGCAACCCATCTTCGCTACTGATGACCCCACTCTGAATACGGAAGAAAATTATTACTTATTTCTTTATCATTAAAGGTCGCATTTTTTACCGTAGGTTCCATTTTTTTATTTTTGCAACATTAAAGTCTACTTACAAAGGCGAGAAATGGTAGCAGAAACACGGTTGAAGTCAGAAGACGCATTGCTATCTTGAGTTTTCGATGCGAATAAAGCGACTTTATACCTTTCATTTAGATCGAGCCTATCTGAAAAGCATTAGTCGTAAACCTCAATTTTATCGGTCTTTTCGAAGTGGCATTAGTTATGCCACATTGCTTCGTTTAATCGAATACCCATAATCGAGCAAATACGATCTTGGTTCTTTCTTCTCATCTCATACTCTTTCTGCTGTAATTTGGGTTTTAGTTTTAGAGCCATCTTGGAATTTTCCGAGCACAAAATCAATTTAAAAGAACCTATTAGGTAGAATTGCTCACGTTTTTATTCTAGCTTTGCAGTTGTGCGATTTTGAAACTTATGATTTTTTAGTTTCTTTTTCATTAAAATCTTATAACGCTAATGGGTATCAGCTTCAAAAGCTTAAATAGTCGACATTTTCTTAAGAATTTAAAACACTTAATGTTGAAGTTTTTCAGCTTTCAACATTCATCTTTCTCACTCTGCACTGAGTTTAAAATTATTCATGCTGGAAAGCTTCCAACGTTCAATTCTCTAATTTTGTATACTTCATTTTTTCATATTTTTATTTAACATTTTCCAAACTAAAAAGTTCATTATTTAGCAATGTTTAATTTATAATGACGAAAATAAGAAACTTTTTATTAATTGTAAGATATAATATAACTTAATTATATTGTCTAAATATTTCATAAATATCGTTTATTAATTTTGAAGTTGGTTCAACAAATTCAACAACTAAAATGTTGCGTGTACTACATTTCATTGTAATCCGTGTTTAATAGAGTACTATGATTAACCAGAACTTTCTAGAAATGCTTGGATGTTAAACTTAACGGTGACAAGCAGCTTATAGTTTACCATGCAGTTTAACAAACTAAAATTCCATTATGTCCAATTTTGATCAACATAATTATGGGTTGGAATTTATGCAATTTGAAAAATTTTGAAAAACAGGTAATGCGTTTATATTATTAGGGAGCGTCCTTAATTACTTGAGGATGATTTGTGAAATTTGAGATGCCCTTCACCCCTATGGTAAGGATTTTTCAAATTTTTGGGAACCCCCACCTCTTCTTACGTAAGATTTTATATTTTTTACAATATACGTCACCAGAATATAAATTATTTCCATTGTAAACGAAATTTGAAAATATTTCAAGGGATTTAGAAAGTTTTAAGGTATTTCAGACGATTTCAAAAGATTTCGAAAGTTGTGATTTCAAATGTCTTTAAAAGATTTGAAGAGTGCGAAAAAATTGCCTAGTACGATTTCAGAAAGAATATCAAATTTTCAATGAATTTAACAATATTTTAAGCAATTTCAAGGATTCTGAGAAATTTTAGGGAACTAAGCACGATTTCCGCATACTGTAAAAGATTTAAAGGAATTTGCAGGGAGTCTGAAACATTTGAGGAAATTTTGAATTATTTCCAAAGAAGTCACGATATTTCAAACAATTATAGTGGATTTTAAAATCAACCTAAGTCTTAATATAAATGAAGAACATTGGGAGGAGGGGGGTAATGGAATTTTAGAGATTTGAAGGCATTTAAAGAGATTTCAAAGATTTCACGGTATTTCAAAAGATTTCAAATATTTCAAAAAAGTTTAAGGGATATTAACGGGTCAACTGAATTTAAAGACGTTTTGAGGATTTCACACAATTTTATAGGATTGCTTTGAGATCTCGTGACATTTAACGGCATTTGAAGGACTTAGCCGATTTTTCATGGATTATAAAGGACTATGAGGGATTTTTATGGGACTGATCATTTCAAGAATTTTCAATGACTTCCAAACTCCACTGATTTTAAAGAATTTTAACGGATTTTTACAGGGTTTAAAGGATTGCAAAAGATTTTACATCATTTGTTGTAATTTCAAGGATTTCAACCGTTTTTTCAGATTTTAAGGGATTTCTACAGCTTTTGAAGAATTTTAAAAAACTTCAATAATTCTCGTAATATTTGTTGGTATTTCAATAATTATAACAGTTTTTTGGGAGATTTTAATGGATTGCTTGTATTTTAAAGGATTATAAGGAATTTCTATCGGATTTTGAAGATTTTTAGCGATTTCAGAGATTTCAAAAGAATTCAAGGATTTAAAAAGATTCCACAGAATTTCGAAGAATTATAAGGCATTTTACAAGCGTTAAAGAATCGCAAGAGATTTCAAGAGATCTCGTAATATTTTTTGGTATTTCAAGGATTTTAACAATTTTTAAAAATTTTGCGGTATTTCAAGAATTTAAAAGGATTACGAAGGATTTTTTAGTGTATTTTAAACATTCCAATGATTTCGAAAGATTCCACCGAATTTCAAAGAATTATAAGGTAATTTAACAGTTTTCACGCATTTTAATCGATTTTTGCATATTATACGGGGTTTTACAGATTCCAAAGGATTGTTGAGGATTTCCATGTGATTTTGAAGATTTCAAGTGATTTCAATGACTTTAAAAGATTTTACAGAATGTTAACGAATTATACGGTAATTTAACAGTTTTAAAGGATTTCAAGAGGTTTCAAGAGATCAAGTAATATTTCATGGTTTTCAAGTATTTTAACCAATTTTTAGAGATTTTCCGGGATCTTGCGGATTCCTGAAGACTATGAAGGATGTTCATTTGATTTGAAGATTTCAACAATTTTAAAGATTTCGAAGGATTTCATGGAATCTTAAAGAATTGTAAGGGATTTATACAGTTTTTAAAAGGATTTCAAGTGATTTTTAGTAAACTTAGTTGTTTTCAAGGGATTTGAAAAGATTATGTACGATACCCATGGGATTGAAACGATTTAAAAAAATCGAAAAATAAAAAAAGCAAATGATGATGCCATGTGTATAATGGTATAAAAAGTAAGTTCAACAGCCAAAACAGGTTTCACTTAGCATATTTTTTTTAAATAATTGGAAAAAGGAAACTAACGTTGACAGGGAGGTCAGTCTGGGGTGGGGGAGGGGGATCACAAGTTAGAATTTGTAAGATTTTCCGGATCCCTCTTCACTAAAAAAGCCTTACATAATTAATGGGCATTTTTTATTAAGATTTTAATTTATATTTGATTTAGATTTAAATCTGATTTTGCAATAAATCCCAGATTAATTCTCCTGATCACAAGCGCAAAAGCTGTAGAGATAAAAAGAATAGTAAGAAAATTAAACAAACCAAAATCTTACTAATTATTTTACTGCGAGCATTCAATGTCAAGCCTATTGGGTCGATTCAGTTGCAAGGGCCCTTGGAACTAGTACTTGTGTGCATAAAATAACTATCCAAACATGCCTTCCATGTAGGAAAGTCTCGAAGAGAACAACATTTAACTACTCTTTATAAAAAATAAAACATAAAAATATTTATAATTTCACATCCGATGGTAATCAGCTGTGTATAAAGGGTTACTGTTTGCCGATTTCCTAAGGAAGGACTCAGTTATATAAAATATTCATTAATTTTCGAAGGGGAAAAAGCTAGAATTGATGCAAAAAAAGCAAATAAATTTCTTCGGTTCAAATAGCTTTGATTTACGAATATCAAAGTTCGTGAAAGAGTTATTATCAGTATTTGATTCCTCTGCAAACGATGTGAGCGTACTATTCAAAGACATAAAACGGCCAACCGAATCGTATTTTAATTCCACGACCACCTTTGCATATGGCTATAAAAAGTCGGACAATTATTTAATCCATTTTTTCATGACCGATACGATATGCCATTAAAGGAGTGTATATATGTGCAACGAAAAGCGATTTTCCTCTGCTGTGGCAACGCTGTTTCCGCAACGAGAAATTCCCATTTGTTACAGATACGTTGTGGGCACACTTTGAGATTGAAAAGTAAAGTTTGAATCGCTTGTAGCTGGATTTATTTTAGTTTCAGTTTCCATCAGTGCTCGCACATGTTCTCGAAAAATGTTTTAAAAGTCCGGACTTTCTAAGAGAATGTCCATCAATTACCTAAGGATGTTTTTTTGACATTGGGATCTCCTCCTCGCCTATTTTAAGGATTCGTAAATTTTTACACCCCCCCCCCTCCTCCTTACGTAATATTTTATATTTTTACTGAATACGTTTACAATATATGAATTAACTTTACTGTTAAGGTAATTTCAAGAGAATTCAAGGTATTTTGAAGTATTTTAAAGAATTTAAAAATATTATCAAGGATTTAAATGGAGTTTGAGAAATTTCCATAGCTTTTAAAATATTTCAAGGGATATTGAGAGATTTCGAAAGATTTCCTCGGATTTAAAAGATTTTAATCAATTTCAAATGGTTTTTAAAGATTTTAAAGTATTTTAACGGATTCTAAGATTTTCAATAATTTTCAAAGTATATCAATGCATTTTAGAGTATTTCAAACATTTTTTAAATATTATAAAGGATTTTAATGGTTATAGAGGACTTATTATGACTCTTAAAATATTGCAAGGCATTTTAAGAGGTTTACAAAAATTTCCTCGCCTTTAAAAGATTTCAATAAATTTTAAACGGGTGTCCAAGATTTTATAGTATTTTAAAGGATTTACAGATTTTTAAAGTGGGTTCGAAAGTTTTACATGACTTTAAATAATTTTAAGACACATTAAAAGTTTCCAAAGTATATCCACTGGTTATAGAGCATTTCAAAAAATGAACCGGAATTTTAAAGATTTTTTAAACATTTCGAATGATTTTAAGGGATTTCGAGGATTTTGTATGGCTTTTAAAATATTTTAAGAAATTTCAGAGACTTCGAAAGATTCCCTCGAATTCAAAAGAATTAAATGAATTTTAAAAGGATTTTAATGACTTCAATGCATTTTAACTGAATTTAAGATTTTTAAATCTGTTCGATAATTTCATGAGATTTCAAAATATTTTAAGATACTTAAAAAATTTTAAAATATGTTCACGGCTTTTATGGACTTCAAATGATTGAACAGAATTTTGAAGGATTACTGATTATAAAGGATTTTAAAGGATTTTGAGGAACTTTTATTTCTTTCAAAATATTTAAAGGGATTTAAAAGATTCTATAAATTCACGAGATTTTAAAGGATTTTAGTATATTTCAAAAGGTTCTAAATTGTATCCACGGATTTTAGAAGATTTCATAAGATATAATGGCATTTCAGACGGTTTCTGAATATTATAAAGGCATTTCAGGGACTTCGTCGACTTTTTATGGATTTTAAAATGTTTAAAGATAACAAGGGATTCCGAAAGATTACTTCGTATTCAAAAGATCTCAAGCAATTTTGAAAGGATTTCAAATATTTCAAGGGATCTCATAATATTTCAAAATACTTTACGATATTTCAAGGATTGCAGTATTTTTTAAAGATTTGAAGGGGTTTCTATAAATTTTAAAGGTTTTTAAAGAATTTTGATTAAATTTTAATGGTTTCAAGCGATTTCAAGAATTTTGAAAGATTTCACTGAATTTTAACATGTAATTCAAAGGAATTCTAGGGATTCGAAGAGATATCGAAAGATTTTAAAGTACATCAAAGTACTTTTGAAAATTTCGTAAGATTTCAAAAGATTTAACGGATTTTACAAGTATTTCCGACCATTATATAGGATTTCAAAAGATTTTGAAAAATTTGTGTGGATTCTGAAAGATTTAAATAGTTTTTAAAATATTTCTAGGGATTTCAAGAGATTTGAAACGATTCCAACGGATTTAAAGGATTCCAGTGAATTTTAAATTGATTTCATAGTTTTCAAAAGATGTCGTTATATTTCCAAATATTTCACGAAAAATATAGGATTTTAAAGGTTTAATTTTCAAAACTTTAATTGATTCCCACATTTTTGAAAGGGGATCTCAGTCGCTTTAAAAGAATTTCACCAAATTTGCAAAGATTTGAAAGGATCTTGAATAATTTCCAAGATTGAAGGGTACCTGAAGGAAGATCTGAAGATTTTTAATGATTTCACGGAATTTTAAAAGATTTTCAAATATATCAAGGGATACTAAGGGAATTTACGAGTTTTTAAGATATTTAAAGCAGTGTCGATGATTATAACGAATTTTAAGAAATTTCTGTTTTATATCCTTCTTAATCTTTCGGAATTCAAGGAAATTCTTTGTCACTATACGAAGTTTATGAAATCTGTAAAATCCTTATAAATATTTGAAAATATTTTGAAATCATTGAAATTGTACGAAAACTTTAATACTTGAAGCCTCGGCTGATATAACGTTGTATCATCACATATTTTGTTTCCATGGGCTTCTATGAATATGTGTTTTTTCTTTTAACTGATTCTCTATTCCGCGGAAGCGCTGCGATGGAAAATTTAAAAATTGAATTCAGAATGAAATGTCAAAATAGTCGACGTTATTTACTTTCATTTATTTCGCGTCTATCTCAATTAACCTTGCAAGTGTACATATCTAAATCTAATTTAGAATTTTTGAAGGATAAGAATATAAAATTACATTCGTTTCAGAGCGTCCACAAAAAATTTCAAAGTTGAATTCGGCGAATTTCAATTAATAAAAATGAAAATAATTAGGTTAGATCATTTACAAATTTGGTCCTACAAATATTGTAAAAATAAAAATATAATTGATCGTCTTTTTATTAAAAGCAAGGAAAGAAGCACACTTAATTATTCGTGTAATTGTAATTTAAAGTTTTATTTTTATTTTATTAGAAAAATAATTTGAACAGTATTTTTTAGTATGATTTCTGATCATTTTTTATCAATCATTAATTATTTTCATTATTTTTGAATAATCTATTTCCCATTACCGGTCCTGGACATTTTACTCCACCCTCTCTAGCCCTTTCATTTATTCCTGCGTATCATTCTAATAAATTTAATTAATTTTTTTTACTTTTGTTCAAAACTGTAATGTGAGAATTATAGAAAGGTACATTTTCGAAGTATATAAGCTTCAATATTTTGACATTGCTTTCCCAATTCAATTTTCGAATTTTCAATCGCCGCGTTTCCGCGAAATGGAGAGACAGTTAAAAGAAAAACTTATGCACATAGAACTCTATGGATACAAAATATGTGTTGATACAACGTTATTTCAGCCGAGGCTTCACTTGTCTAATTATTTGAAATTTGTAGAAATATTTTTAAAAATTCAGAAATTTTCGATATCTGTTGAAATCCCACAAAAATCCTTGAACGTTTTGTAAAGTCCCTCGGAATCATTTAAAATACCCTAAATCCTACGAAATGATTTTAAATTCATATAAACTTCGAAAAAAAATTTGCTATCCTATAAAATTAAAAAAAATTAATAAATCTCTTGGAATCTTTAAAATAATATTAAATTCCAAGTCCGTTTCTATAAATATTATATCGAAATTAAGGGCGCGAGAGAATAAATAAAATTAATAAAGTTTCTAGACACAGTTCTAGACGAAACTTGTTTAGTTGAATTGATAGTTTTTATGCTAAAAATTAAAAGCCAGAAATTTTCATTGTACCGAAATCAATCACTTTTTAAACTAAAATCGCGAAAACTCTGCTTCTGTTTGACGAAATGATCTCGTTTTTTTTCTCCAAGTAGAAAAACTCATTGTGATGCCAATAATGTTTTAAAAGTAGATTTATATTTTCGCGGACAGACAACTTCGGCCGCAAAGTTGTTCCTTGATGTTTAAGGAAAACTTTGAACAAATTTGAGTTAAATCGTTCTTTTTGTTTAAGAGATGCAAACGATTTTTATTGCCGCGCGCGCCTCGACTCGAATCGACCGATGCTAATTACGATTTTTTTTAGGTTTTTTTTATGCAAATTGTTCCTAATATATAATATACTACTTCATACTCATTATTAGATGCTTACAAAAATTGTCTAAACAATTTATTATTGTTTTCAGAAATTTTCTCTTAGAATAGGGATGGAAAGTTGCGGTTTCTTCAAAAATGTTCCACTTTTTGTCCAATTTTCAATTAAACTTAGGCGATACTTACTTATTGTTAACAAAAATAATTGTTAAAACAATTTATTATAGTTGTTAATAATATTCAATTTCAATAATCCTAGAAAGTTGCGGCTTTATCTAAAATTTTTAACTGTTTGTCCAATTTACAATTAGAATGAGGTGAATAATTAATTATTGCTGAAAAATTAACTTTGTAAATAAGTTAATATTATTGCTAATGGTACATAATTTGAATAATGCTGGAAAGCTGCTGGTTTTTCTGAAATTTTCAACTTTTTATCCACTTTTCACTTAGTAGGGTAATAATCAATGTAAATTAAACAAAAATAGTTCTATAATTAATTAATTATTGTTCATAACTGTCTTCTCTTATGTAAATGAAGATATGTGCTGGTTTCTTCTTAAATGTTCAAATTCCCTCTCTTCTTTTCAATTAAAAAAAAAATCTTTTTCAGATTTATTGATTTGATTTTAAGGTTATATAAATATTCTTGACAAAATTAAAAAAAATTTGAAGATTATACATATTATTATTATTGTTTGAAATCAAACATTTCAGATCAATCTTCTCTTAGATCAGTGCAAGAAAATTGTTGTTTTTTAAATGTTCAATTTTGCTTTGCCTGTTAAAGAATCATATTTAGAACAAATTTTTCTTTTCTGTGTATATTTCTTTCTGAAATAAAACGGATATTTGAGATATATGCTTCAAATTTTCTACATAGATCCCAGGGATTACCCGGAGTAAAAGGGGAGGGGAGCTGCTAATAAAATATGTGCAATACCTAATTTTTCTATTACGCTTTGTAAAAAACTGCAAATTATAATTCAACACAAAACTTTCAAAATTCATCTACAGACCTAGTCCTCCCACCTACTCCCATATTATATTTCATTCTATGTTTTTGTCTCTTGTGTAAGATAGCTTGTTTGTTTGAATTAATTTTTTTATTAATTAGAAAAAAGCAAAGAAATGTATTTAAAACAATACAATACTATTTCAAAAATGATTGTTTTTAGTTTTTCTTTTTTTTTGTGACTACAAAGTCAAAGAAAAACTCAATATTGAAGAAAAAGGCTGATTTCTAGCATTACTCTATGAAAATATAATTATAAATAATACACAATTCTCTAAATAAAAATGTTTCTTAACTTGCATTAACTATCTTATATTACTTAGTAAAAAGTGGACAAAAATGTAAGAGTTCAGAAATAAACTACAACTTTCTAGTATTATTTCAATTGAATATTATTGACAATAATAGTAAATTGTTTAAACAATTATTTTTGTTAACAATCATTGAGTATCACCCAAGTTTAATTGAGAGTTGGACAAAAATTTAAAGTTTTAAAAAACCGCATCTTTCTATCTCTATTATAAGAGCGAATTTCTGAAAACAATGATAAATTTTTTAAACAATTTCTGTGAGCATCTTATTATGAGTATAAAGTTGTATTTCATATATTGGCAAATATTTGCATTAAAAAAACCTAAAAAAATCGTAATTAGCACCCAAAAATCGCAAAACTCATCTTTTCAGTTATAGCTAATGGTAAATCTTTTTCTGTGTTTTCTCTTGAGATAAAAATTCACAAAGCTGAAATGGTCAATTTCTTCACTTTATTTGTTTATATATTGTTGCTCAGTGGTAAAAAATTATAAATCCCAAACCAAAGTTCTCTTAAAAATTTAATGCTGAACATTTCTAAAAAAAAAACCGTTGAAATCGGTAAAAAAATACGACTTGTGGGCGACTATGAACAGTAAATTTCTATTCTAGTCGACTCGAATCGAGTGCGCACACGGCAATAAAAAGTCACATCTCTTAAAGAAAAAAAAACGAATTAGCTCAAATTAGGCTAAAGTTTTCCTTAAACATCAAGGAACAACTTTGCCGCTGAAGTTGTCTGTCCGCGAAACTTCTCTGCAGACTTTTGTACGTCAAAGACTGAGGAAACGATTCCTGACAGTAATGATTTGCAATAATTTTTATTTTGCAAATATAAAAAATAAATCTACTTTTAAAACATAATTTGCATCAGAAGGGGTTTTTCTATTTGGAGAAAAAAAAACGAGATCATTTCGTCAAACAGAAGCAGATTTTTCGCGAGTTTAGTTTAAAAAGTGATTGATTTCGGTACAATGAAAATTTCCGGTTTTTAATTTTTAGCAAAAAAATTATCAATTTAATTGAACAAGTTTCGTCATGAAAGTTATGCGGTTCATCGAGCCGCATATAGTTATATTTTTTGCGCAGTGTATTTCCGAAGTTGGTCATTTTCGAAAGTTTTTCCGCGTTTCCACAAGGCACAGCGTACTGGGAGAGCGAGTCCGAGCTCAATTGTCGAGAAGCCTCGCTACGGAATCTGGAAATCTAAAAAGTGTGAAACCGCCAATCTGCAATGATTTCTTAACGAGATTTACAAGATTTTTTTTGAAATTCCCGGGAGTGCCGAGATTTCCGATACTGCTCGCGATCAGAACTCACGTAAAACTAGACAAACTGGCTTCTCCCTGGGCTCATTTTATACAGAATTTCGAAAACAATCAACCTTTTAAAGAGAAATTTTTTTAGCTCTGGTATAATTAAAATTAAGAGTATTTATTCAATCATAAAAAAGCGGTCACCTAAAAATTTTTCACGGCAGTGTAGGTTAAATTGAAAAAAATACAATTGTTATAGATAATTTTGTATAAAAAAATGGATAAAACTTTAATAGCCAATTTGATAATATTGAGGTTGTATCAGTCGATTTTTTTCTCATAAAATATTCAGACGAACCCCAATGTGTCAAGCTCGTTAAGTATTACGAAATTAGGAAAAATATCACGGGCGAGAGACTAATATTTACTGACAATGAGACGAAGCTACCAGTGTTAAAACAAAGGCAAGGAGAAAACTCATAAAGGGGAGAAGGAAATTACTGCCAGCTTAATAATCAGTGTTGCCTGCCGAACTATCTTCCTTAATTAGTCTTCCTCATTTTGTTCTATAATAACCTAATTTTTCAGGAAATTTTATTCGAAACTTTATATTTTTAATGGAATTTTAATGGACACGGTTATATTTGATTAGCTATTCTTAGCTTAGGTCACGTTAAAAGCAAAGCTTTGCATAAAATGATATTAGTCTAAAGTACATACGTTTCACTTATTCTCTTTGTATAACTTTATAATTTTGTGGACCTCGTAAAACTAAAATATGTAAATTTCAAAAGCTCTAAAATTATCCCAAAATTGGCTTAAAATAAAACTCTGAACCTAACGTGTTTAATGTTTAAACAATTCGAATAACAGAGTTTTATCTTGTAACACTTTAAGCGAAATAAAAAATTATTTTCGATAAAAATTTTAAAATTCCAAATTGCTTATTTACACCAGAAAAGATAAAGGCGATTTTTTTAAATAGTTAATTTTTCAAAAAAAAAATCTAAATTTTAAACAAAAACAAATGCCTCTACAAAATAGTTTAAGTTTTAATCGAATACTTAAATTTGCAACCAATTAATAGAATTTTCAAACAAAAAAATTGAACTTTAACCAAAGACAGTTGCATTTTCAACCAAATAGTTGAATTTTCACTAAAAAAATGCAATTGTAAACAAACAGTTAATTGAATTTAAGATAAAATAGTTCAACTTAGAAGAAAAAAGATGAAAATTTGACAGCATCATAGAATTTGTAAGTTCTCAAATTTATATCCAAAAAGGATAAACTTCAAGCAAAAGAAAACGAATTTCTTTAAAGGTTGAACTTGGTGTCAACAAAAATGAATTTAAAAGAAAAAATATAATACTTGATATTTTAACAAAAAAAAGAATAGATTTCTATGAAAAGAGATGAATTTTCCAAACAAAGGACGCATTTTCAACAAATTAAGTTTTTTTAGCAAAGAAAAAAAAGTTCATTCAAATTTTGGATCTTTCAAGCCAAAAAACAAATTTTCTGCAAGATAGTGGAATTCTCAAACCGAAAATATGAATTTTCATCTAAACAGTTACATTTTAACATAAGAAGAGGAGATTTTAAACCAAGAAGATTAGCTTTGAACAAAAAGAGGACTTTTCTACTGAAAAAAATTAATAAAAAACGATTTTTTAACCAAATAGATACATTTTTAGCTGAGTTGATGGCCCTTTAACCCAGAAAAAATAATTTTTTTAACAAATTCCTTCAACTTTTAACCAAGTAGTAGAATTTTTAATTAAAAACGATCAATTTTCAGAAAAATAGTTATACATCCACCCAAAGAGATGAATTTTCAACTTAAATTATGAATCCTTACATTGCAGTTAAATGTTTATATGAAAAAATTCATTTTTAACAAAATAAAACAAAATTTCCAACAAAAGAAATTAATTTTGAACGAAAACAATGAATCTTCAACAACAACAAAAGATTTTATAATCAAGTAATTCAACTTTTAAGCAATTAGTTTAATTTTTAATAACAAAGATTAATTTTAAAGGAATAATGTAGTAACAGTAGGTATTTCATCAAAAGAGGATTTTAATTTTAAATAAAGAATAGTTGAATTCATCCAAAAAGGAAGAATTCTTAACCAAATCTTTGAATCCTCAAACAAAGAAAAATAGTTTTCAAATAAAAAGTTGTATTTTCATCCACAAAAGATGAAATATTTACGCAAAACGATGAATTTTAACTAAAAAGACGAATAAAAACAAAAAAAAATTAAAATTTGTATCGTGAAAGTTTTTAAGAGTCTTTAACACCACAATATGTATTTTAAAAACAAAGTTAATTTTAAACTAGAATAATTATATCTCTAACGAAATAAGATGAATTTTTACCAAAACTGTTAAATTTTGAACCAAATAATAACATTTTTATCTAGAAAAAAAATCTTTGGAAGAAAGTAACTGCATAAACAAGATAGAAATATAAATACAAGGCAAATCAATTATTAATAAAAATATTATATCAGGTTGGTCGTAAAATTTCATTTCTAAATCTCTCATTTTTCCCGAAACAACTTTTCACTTTTCTCAAACATTAATATTCAAAGACCAGAAGCTTAATCTTGCAACATTTATAATCCAGGATCATTTGTAAGCAAAATAAAACAATTTCAAATTATACATTAATTTATAAAATTAAAGTAAAATTAATAAATAAATTCTCTCATGTTTTCCTGATTCCCTAATAATTACTGTGTACAACGATTTAAACATTTAACCCGATGAGAAATACCATTGTTTAAAATTTTTATCTTTTTCTACTTCTTTTCTCGATTTAAGCTAAATTTATACAGTTTAGTTATTAAGATTAAGTTAAAATTAAGAAAAGGTAGTTGCAAATCATAGAAAAATGAACCGAATGAACCTTTCCACAGGTTAAATGTCTAAACGGTTACTTTCTTTTACTCAAAAAGTAAAAATCAAACCAGAAATTAATTATTTATAGATAAAGAATAAAAAATAAAGAAGATGATTTTAATTGATTAAATAGGGAGATGATTGATTCTCATATCAAATGCACTTGATGCAAGGAGCGTGCTCTTCGACGCCGAATGACCTCTGGCCATCGGTTATATCGTCGATAACCAATCATGCGGATGCACATGCGCGATTGACCAATCGTTGCTCGTCTCGTTGACTACCTTGTTCAAAATTACCTATTTCATTGTTTATGCAAAATTTCCATTAAATCTTCTTTATAAACTGGCAAAAAACAATAAAATGTCTCACCAACTGCTAACGAATTTGGTATTTGGTAAATTTGGTAAGTTCGCTTCTATGACAAAACTTTATAACCAAAAGCAAAAGCTCGGACCGGATGTAGATTCTGATCGCAATCATCTTAATAAAGTAAAACTACTGTCCATGATCAGTATCGTCAGAAACAGATTCCTATTTAAAAGTTTTTATCTAATTGATAAAAACAAATGAAAATAATTTTTATCTTCTAAAGAATATTGTTAACGAAAATTGTATTAAAAATTTTGTGATGTATAAGTGGAACCTATTAGAATATTCTTTTATAATAAAAGCATGTATAAGGAGAGTATCCATTTTTACGGACAAACGCGACAGGTAAAGCATCTATTCTCTTTAAGTAAGTTTCTGCAAAAGTACCGAATATGTTTGAGAGTTCAAAAAAATGTTGAAAAGCTTTTGTTGCTTTAAAACTTTCTCAAATTCCTTTACTTTGAAAGTTATGGAATGCTATTCTTCAAGATAGTTTCAATATCATATTGAGCCTGACAGATACGGCATGTTACTACTGCCTGCCGAACTTTGACATTACTACTTAAACCAAATGGAGACGCCTCAAATATTAAATTTATACAACAATTTTAAATATTTCATATCTAGTTTATGAAATTTAATAAAATTCTGAAAAAGAATAAATATTTAAAAATATCGAGTATTGAAAAGAATAAATTTTTGATAGGGGAAGCGAATAGAGAAGGCAATATAAAATCTCAGATAAGAGAATCTAGTCCAACAGCTTTAGGAGAGAGATCTCGATACACTCAAATAATCATTTTATTTCTAGTTTCATTTCCTGAATCTTATGTGAATTTTGTAGCGAAATTGAAATAAAAATATTTATTTGCTAGAAAAGAATTAAATAATAGTTCACATGGGTTCGCTTCTAATCGAATCCGTTGGCAGCAATGAAGGTGGTTAGCAAATAAGCTTTTGTTTTTTTATTTCTATTTTTTAAATAAGTTAGTTTCTTAACGTAAGGTATTATACGGATAAATTCAGAAAAAGAGCTATTCATGCGAAGAACAATTGAAGACGCTCCAACTTCATGTCGATCAACTGAATGCGTGTGGGCGTGTGTAACCTATCGGACCTCTCTGTTCTTTCATACTTTCAGGGCTCTACTTCATAAACGAAATAGTTAAAAATTCTGAAATTTCCACAGAATCTCTATATTGCGTCCTTCTACCGTTTCTAAGTTTTTGAAAAAAATTGTCAGAACTGTTTAGGCGATACGTTAAAATATGTTACATTTTCAATACCTTCACTGAAAAAAATGGTTAGTTGCGACAAGAAGCTCCTTATTAGTAGAGTTGGTATAAGCTACAACAACTACTTCGATGGTAACAGTAACTAACCAGTTTTGTACGGCAACAAGTCGCCGTTAGTCCTCCTATGAAGGTTACATTAGTAAGGATAGTAATTGTAGTCACAACAAATAAATTAGTTACATTTATCAGCAATTTATTTTCCAAGAAATAAAAGTAGTAAAGGTTACGAGTTTTTGCCTCTTGGCGATATTGGCAGAACTGAAATATGAGCAGTACTGCCAACATTCGCATCGAAATATCGCGTCATGTTTTCGATGATCGCCATTTTAATCTGAACCTTT
>NC_046660.1:35469756-35473434 GCF_010883055.1 Belonocnema kinseyi | reverse complement strand
AGTAGCCTCAACCACTTTAATAGCAGCGGCATATATTACAAACTAAAATAGTTGGGCCTACTACTTTGTTAGTTGTCCCAACCAACTAGTTTTTTCAGTGTTGGGATAGGCCTCACGTGCATAAGATGCGATTTTGGATTTTACTTATCTCAACTCCGAAATGGTCAGCCTTTTTCTAACTAGACCAAACTTTAGATAACGTTCTAAAAAATCTACAGTCCTAAATTAAAAAAATTCGTAGAAAACAATTTTATCCGTACAATACCTTAAAGTTTAAAATCGCATAAGTTTAAAAGTAAAAAAATAATGTTTGATTCAGGATATACGTAATTCTTTAAAATATATTTTAAATCTTTAAAATTCTATGATAAAATAAAATTAATAAATGTAAACTGATATTTTTTAAATATTTTATTTGATGTTTGATAAGTCTTTAACCTTCTTAGTTTATTATATTAAAAGTTACAAACTGAAACTTTTAATTTACTTTTTCAAAATTTAGAGTTTCATATTTAAAAGAATGGGAACTTGCCAGATTACCTAAATTCCTTCAATTCTTTTAATTCCTTGAACTCACTGAAATTTTTGAAATCCTTAAATAGTCCAAATTATCTGAATTCTATTAACGTCATATATTTTCGAAATTCATTGAATTTTCTTAATTCCTTGAGTTACCTGAACGCCCTGAAATCTCTAAAATTCGCTGAATTCCCTTAAAGTTCTGAATTCCTTGAACAGTCTTGATTCTTGACATCTATAATTTTCTTGAATTCTTTGAACATTCGGCATTCTCTGAATTTCTGGCATTCTCTAAATTTTCCTAAATTTTGGGCTCTTTTATTTATTTTTTTTATTAGTGTTTGCGCTGGCTTAACGTCAAGCTGGCCGAACATTGGTGTAAAAGGTGCTGAAAATGATTTTACGGAAAATTCACCTTATACAATAACTTAGGGCTCATTTAGGGCTCTGGGAATATGATAATAAGAATTTTTTTAAATTGTTGAAACAATTTTTGTTTAAACAATTCTAGTAAAAATGAAGTAAACAATTTTCTTCCTTTACCCTATGTTAAGGCTCACTTGGGGCTCTATAAATATGGTATTTGAATTTTACAATAAATTGTTTAAACAATTATTTTTAAACAAATTTGCAACAAAAATTTTTTTTTTCTCCAGCATAATTTCAGGCTCATTTAAGGCTACTGAAAAATCATCGACCGAAGGTGGCGTGATATACCATTTGCCCTTTTTTTGGTTATATATGGTGTTGTGCCACCTTAACGTTATAAAAAATATATGATGAAAATAATTAAACCCATTTTTATTCCTCGCATAATTTAGGGCTCATTGAGGACTAATTTGGGCCCGTAGTCCTAAATTTTGGGCTCTCGTATTTTTTGTAAAAAATAGTGTTTGCAATAGCTTAACAAATAAGTTGGGTCAAGATTGCTGTAAAACGTTATAAAAATGATTTTCCTAAAAATTCACCTTATAGAATAGTTTAGGGCTCATTAAGTGCTCTGGAAATATAATAATTAAAAATTTAAAAAAATGTTTAAACAAATTTGCCAAAACAAAATGTTTTATTTTCTTTTCTCTTGCATAATTTCAGGCTCATTTAAGGCTACTGAAAAATCATCGACCTTTGTTTTGGTTATATATGGTGTTGTGCCACCTTAACGTTATAAAAAATACATGAAGAAAATAATTAAACCCACTTTTATTCCTCGCATAATTAAGGGCTCATTGAGGACTAATTTGGGCCCGTAATCCTAAATTTTGGGCTCTCGTATTTTTTGTAAGAAATAGTGTTTGCAATAGCTTAACAATAAGTTGGTTCAAGATTGCTGTAAAACGTTATAAAAATGATTTTCCTAAAAATTCACCTTATAGAATAGTTTAGGGCTCATTAAGTGCTCTGGGAATATAATAATTTAAAATTAAAAAAAAATGTTTAAACAATTTTTGTTTAAACAAATTTGCCAAAACAAAATGTTTTCTCTTCTTTTCTCTTGCATAATTTCATGCTCATTTAAGGCTACTGAAAAATCATCGACCGAAGGTGGCGCGATATTTCCTTTGCCTTTTTTTTTATATATGGCGTTGTGCCACATTAACGTTATAAAAATTACATGAAGAAAACAATTAAACCCATTTTTACTTCTCGCATAATTTAGGGTTTATTTTAGGCTAATTTGGGCCCGTGGTACTAAACTTTGGGCTCTTTTATTATTTTTTTTAAATAGTGTTTGCGCTAGCTTAACGTTAAGCTGGCCGAACATTGCTGTAAAACGTGCTAAAAATGATTTCACGGAAAATTCATCTTATACAATAATTTTGGGCTCATTTAGGGCTCTGGGAATATGGTAATGAAAAATAAAAAAATTTGTTTAAACAAAAATTGTTAAGCCTTTTTTTAAAATTTTTAATTATTATATTCCCAGAGCCCTTAATGAGCCCTAAACTATTCTATTAGGTGAATTTTTAGTAAAATCATTTTTATAACGTTTTACAGCAATCTTGAACCAACTTATTGTTAAGCTATTGCAAACACTATTTTTTACAAAAAATACGAGGGCCCAAATTAGTCCTCAATGAGCACTAAATTATGCAAGGAGAAAAAATGGGTTTTATTGTTTTCTTCATGTATTTTTGATAACGTGAAGGTGGCACAAAACGGTATATAACCAAAAAAAAGGGCAAAGGACATATCGCGCGACCTTCGGTCGATGATTTTTCAGGAGCCTTAAATGAGCCTGAAATTATGCAGGAGGAAAAATATTTTTTGTTGCAAATTTGTTTGAAAAATAATTGTTTAAACAATTTATTGTAAAATTCAAATACATAACATACCTTTGAATTGCGCCCCAAATGCGCTCAAATGCGCCACCGATTAAAATTTTTGCACCACAAAACTGTAGGAGTTATGTCAGGTTTTTTCGGTCTTACTGGTTCGTGTAATAATACTGTTAGAGTATTAATACAATATTATGTTTTTAGTCTGTAAAAAATCCTTTCTAGTTCCGCTGGGCTTCGAACCCAGGTTTTCAGATTGCGGTTTTGTGCTCTCATCCACTGAGCTAGTGGGCAATGTGAAATATATATAACTAAGCACAAACCAGATGAAAACTTTATATATAGTTGAAAAGGAAATTATAATTTTCATTTGTTTTATAAATCTTTCTATATAAAACAAATAAAAAATATCAGTGTTTTGTCTACTATATAAAAACTAGACATAACTTTTTCACCTGGGAATACACAGACTATACAAAGGTACAATGTGCAATTAACTTTTCGAAAAGAAATGAAGGAGAGACCCAGATAAGGAGAAAAACATTTTAAGTGCTGTTGAAAATTTTGCGAACGATTCTGCATTGAAAACGTTCCAACTGAAACAATTTTAGATTAGGTAAAATTAAAAAGAAAGGAGAATAGTTCATTTCAAAGTCATAGCGTGAAAAATTGAACAATTTCATTTTTTATTGGAGGATCTCGAAATTAAATGATTTCAGATTCAAATTTCAAAAATAGGACAATGTCAAAGGTCAGTTACACCAGCCCCCCCCACACTCTTAATTTTTGAGTTTTCTATAGCCCACTGAATTGCGCCCCAAATGTGCCACCGATTAAAATTTTTGCGCAAAAAACTGTAGGAGTTATGTCAGGTGTTACGCGG
>NC_046660.1:35465713-35469656 GCF_010883055.1 Belonocnema kinseyi | reverse complement strand
TCAAATGCGCCACCACTAAAAATTTTTGCACTAGCTAATTAACAAAGATATCAAATTTGGAGGGGGGGGGGCGGCAGTGTAACGCAGGTGTTAAATCCTCGATAGCGATGTGCAATATAAAGTTGAGGACATGGATTCATTCGAGCTCAAATGCGCTCATACGCGCCATAATTTTTTTTTTTTTGTTGAAAATTTCGAAAATTGCCCAAGATATGGAGGTAACAAAATGTTACGAAGTGATGACCAAGCAAATTAAAAGTTTGCAATCCACATTGATGAAGGGAGATTCCAATGGGGCTTCAAATGCGCTCGTATGCGCCATCAAAATTTTTTGAAAATCTTTAAAATTGCCTAAGATATATGGGTAACAAAATGTTACGAAGTGATGACCAACCAAATTAAAAGTTTGCAATCCGCATTGATGAAGGGAGTTTTCTATGGGGATTCAAATGCGTTCATATGCACCATAAAAAAAAAACTTTGCGCCACATTGATAACCGAGATATCAACGATCAAAATAAAACCACTAAAACATTTTGCACTAGCTAATTAACAAAGATATCATATTTTGGAGGGGGGGGGGCAGTGTAACGCAGGTGTTAAATCCTTAAAAGTGATGTGCAATATAAAATTGAGGACATGGATTCGTTCGACTTCAAATGCGCTCATATGCGCCACTTTCAAAATTGACAAAAAACCATAAACAACCCCCTCATTTTCAATTGTTATCGATCCACCACCCGATGATATCAAATAACTTTAATTGCAAAATAATAATCTTTAACGATCTGTTCGTATAGGATTTCATGTGCGTTCATATGCGCCACCTTCAAAATGAACAAAAAAAACATAATCAACAACTACACAACCACTTATTACGATCCACCACTCAATGATATCTCTAAACAAATAAAATTGCAGTATACAAATTTGTCATGCCCGTCATTACCACTTGTTACGATTCACTATCCGATATCTTCAAATAAATTAAATTGCAGTATAAAAATATAGAATTGTCTCTTAGTCTAGGATTTCAAATGCGCTCATATGCGCCATTCTCAAAATTGACAAAAACCATATTCATCCTCCTCATTAGCACTTGTTACGATCCACTTTTCGATGATGTCTCCAAATAAATAAAATTGCAGTATACAAATTCATAATGGTCTCTTCGGATAGGCTTTCAAATGCGTTCATATGCACCACTTTCGAAATTGACAAAAAACCATAATCATCCCCCTCATTACCATTTGTTATCGATCCACTATCCGATATCTCCAAATAAATTAAATTGCAGTATAAAAATATAAAATTGTCTCTTTGGATAGGATTGGAAATGCACTTATATGCGCCACTTTCGAAATTGACAGAAAACCGTAATCAACCCCCTCACTACCACTTGTTACGATACACTTTTGATGATGTCTCAAAATAAATAAAATTTCAGTATACAAATTTATTATTATCTCTTCGCATAAAATTTAAAATGCGCTCATATACTCCACTTTCGAAATTGGCAAAAAACCATAATGATCCCCCTCATTACCACTTGTTACGACTAACTGTCCGCTATCTCCAAATAAATAAAATGGCAGTATATAAATTCATAATGATCTCTTCGGATAGGATTTCAAATGCCCTCATATGCGCTACTTTCGAAATTGACAAAAACCCGTAATCATCCCCCTCATTACCACTTGTTACGCTTCACTATCCGATATCTCCAAATAAATTAAATTGCAGTATAAAAATATAAAATTGTCTCTTCTGACAGGATTTCAAATGCGCTCATATGCGCCACTTTCAAAATTGACAAAAACTTATAATCAACCCCCTTATTTTCAATTGTTATTGATCCACCAGCGGATGATATCTCCAAATAACTTTAATTGCAAAATAAAAATTTATAATGCTCTCTTCGTCTAGGATTTCAAATACACTTATATGCGCCACTTTCGAAATTGACAAAAAACCATAATCAACCCTCTCATTACCACGTTTTACGAGTCACTATCCGATCATATCTCCAAATAAATTAAATTGCATTATAAAAATGTAGAATTATCTCTTCGGATAGGAATTCAAATGCGCTTATAGGTGCCACTTTAAAAATTGAAGAAAAAACTTTAATCAACCTCAGTAATACAACGTATAATCTATCTACCCCACGCTGTAAAAACCAAAGAACATTAATTGCTGTATAATATTTTATAAAAATCAAATAATAAAGAATCACTGGGAAGTGGGTTGTTCCTGATTTAAAAATAGTGAATTTTTAACCGAATTGAGAAAATAGGAGATTCCCAACAATCATGAAGTTGCTGCGTGAGTGAATCTAGCGTGATTATTACAGGAGTTGGTAATCTGCTAGTGTCCAACATGTTTAATACATTGTGAACACTCCTCAAATGAAAATCCTCTACACCTTAAATTGAGAGGTCATTACAAAATATGTGATACATTTTTCATAAGCTTCTACCCTCCTCCCCCTCTTTCGTGATACTTTCTACATTGGTCTTAACTTGGAGAATGATACTTCGGCAGACCCCCACCCTCCCCTAAATGTGTCACGTATTTTGTGAGTGACCACTAAATTTCATTATACATTTTTCTTTTGCAATTAAAGTTATTACGAGATATCATCGGGTGGTGGATCGATAACAATTGAAAATCAGGGGGTTGATTATGGTTTTTTGTCAATTTTAAAAATGGCGCATATGAGCGCATTTAAAATCCTATACGAAGATATCATTAAACATTTTTATTTTGCAATTAAAGTTATTTGGTGATATCATCGGGTGGTGGATCGATAACAATTGAAAATGAGGGCATTGATTATTGTTTTTTTGTTAATTTTTAAAGTGGCGCATATGAGCGCATTTGAAATCCTATCAGAAGAGACAATTATATATTTTTATACTACAATTTACTTTATTTGGAGATACCGGATAGTGAAGCGTAAAAAGTGCTAATGAGGTGGATGATTATGGTTTTTTGTCAATTTCGAAAGTGGCGCATATGAGCCCATATAAAATCCTATCCGGAGAGTTCATTATAAATTTTTATACTGCGATTTAAGTTAGTTAGAGGCAGCATTGAATAGTGGATCGTAGCAAGTGGTAATAAGGGGGTTGATTATGGGATTTCGTCAATTTGGAGAGTGGCGCATGTGAGCGCATTTGAAATCTTATACGAAGAGACAATTTTATATTTGTATACTGCAATTTAATTTATTTGGAGATATCGGATAGTGAATCGTAACAAGTCGCAATGACGGGGATAATAAATTTGTATACTGCAATTTTATTTAATTGGAGCTATCATCCAGTGGTGCATCGTAAAAAGTGATTGTGTGGGGGATGATTATGGTTTTTGTTTTGTTGATTTTGAAGGTGGCGCATATGAACGCATATGAAATCCTATTCGAAGAGATAATTAAACATTATTATTTTACAATTAAAGTTATTTGGTTAAATCATCGGGTGGTGGATCGATAACAATTGAAAATGAGGGGATTGTTTATGGTTTTTGTCAATTTTGAAAGTGGCGCATTTGAGCGTATTTGAAATTCTGCCGGAAGAGATTATTATAAATTTTTATATTTCAATTTAGGTTAAGTGGAGATATCATCGGGTAGTTTATCGGCAGCAAGTGTTAACTGGGGGTTTGCTTATTGTTTTTGTTAGTTTCGAAAGTGGCGCATATGGACACATTTGAAACCCCATAGGAAACTCCCTACATTAATGCGGATTGCAAGCTTTTTATTTTGTTGGTGATCACTTCGTAAAATTTTGTTACCTCTATATCTTGGGCAATTTTCAAAATAAAAAAAAAATTATGACGTATATGAGCTCATTTGAAGTTGAAAGAATCCATGTCTTCAACTTTATATTGCAAATCACTGTTGAGGATTTAACGCCTGCGTTACACTGCCCCCCCCCCC
>NC_046660.1:35458265-35465613 GCF_010883055.1 Belonocnema kinseyi | reverse complement strand
CCTGCAGTTTTTTGGCGCAAATATTTTAATCGGTAATGCATTTGGGGCGCAATTCAGTGGGCTATAGAAAACTCAAAAATTATGAGTGGGGGGGGGGGCTGGTGTAACTGACCTTTGAGATTGTCCTATTTTTGAAATGATTTAATTTCGAGATCCTTCAATAAAAAATGAAATTGTCAATTTTTCACGCTATGACTTAGAAATGAACTATTGTCCTTTTTTTTAATTTTACCTAATCTAAAATTGTTTCAGTTGAAACTTTTTCAAAGTAGAATCGTTCGTAAAATTTTCAACAGCACTTAAAATGTTTTTCTACTTATCTGGGTCTATCCTTTATTTCTTTTAGAAAAGTTAATTGCACATTGGATCTTTGTAGAGTCTGTGTATTCCCAGGTGAAAAAGTTATATCTGGTTTATATATAGTAGATAAAACACTGATATTGTTTATTTGTTTTATATAGAGATTCGAACCTAGTATTTCATATTGCCCACTAGCTCAGTGGATGAGAGCACAAAACCGCAGTCTGAAAACCTGGGTTCGAAGCCCAGTGGAGCTAGAAAGGATTTTTTACAGACTAAAAATACAATATTATATTAATGCTCTGACAGTATTATTACACGAACCAGTAAGACAAAAAAAAGATCAGAAAACTTTGCTTATCATACTAGTTAACAATTTTTGTTAAAAACATTCATAGTTTTATATCTTAAAGAACCTTAAATCTAAATTAAAATGTTTTACCAGAAACAAGAATAATATACTTGAAGGATCAAAACGAGAAAAAAATGAAGAAAAAAAACTGGTAAGGAAGTTAATATAATAAAAAAATATTAGCAAAAACCATTTACTCGAAACGTATAATTTTTTTGAAGTTTGAAAGTTTCAGGTACAATTAGCAGAAAATTTTATGATTGTAACCTTTGAAGTTTTGGTAATTAAAAATTTCAGAAATTTACTAATTGCAGAAATTTACTAAATTCGTGTATCTGAAATTTTAGGAATTTGAAAATTCTGGTTTGAAAATTTCTGAATTTTTCCAATCTTATTAATTTTAGAGTTTGGAATATTTTGATTTTAATTCAACAATTAAGAGCATAATACTTCTGAATCTGTTTTTCAAAAGTAGGACAGACATTTCTAATACATGATAAGCTTCTTTGATATATAAAACCATGACTCAAGTATATCTCATATTTATACAGTAAGGACGTTTACTATAGTCATAGGGAATATAATGGTATACTTTTAGCATACATTGCAACCCGTCGTGCATCTGTGTAATTAAAAAAGTAGTAAATAGGCGATTTTAATTCAGTTTTTAAATCCCCCGCGCTCAAGATCTTGCGCTTATTGGCCAAAAGCTTCAAGCCTCAAGTGACGTGTGCAAAAGACGTACAACCTAATTCTGAAAGAAAGTTATGTTCCCCAGGATTCACCACGCATTCCAGATAAATAATGAGGTACGAATTAAAAACAATATAAGACAGTATTAAAATGTGTTCACAAAAATTCTCGGGACGTGGTTTCTTTGGGAAATTTTTCCTAAATCTTTGTTTGCGATATCTTTTTTATTCGTTGAAATCCTTGAATTATTTGAAATCTATAATTAGTAAAAAAAATCTTTTAAAATGATTTGAAACCTTTTCACAACTTTTAAATGTTTTAAAATCTTTGAAATATGGTGTACAGTAACCTTTTCGAAATCTTTGAAACCCTTTACATCTTTTAAAAGTTTGAAAATCTTAGTCAAATTGTTATGAAATGTTTCAAATCTCATATACACGTCTTTATAAAATGTTCAAAATCCTTTGAAACGTATTGAAATCTTTAGTAATGTTTTGTAATATGGTATACTTTAACATTCTATATAGTAGCGGAGACGAAATTTTCAAGGTCGCTGGGCACCCAGCTTATAAGAATAATTCGCCGCTTCTTACCTCTCATCATTTGAAACTCAGATCGTTGCAATTTTTATAATCATACGGATTACAATTTTCGTTGCAGTTCCCTACCGAAAGAAATCTCTGAGTTTTCTCTAGCCTGGCCCATTTGAGACTATAAGCAGAGTCGATTTGAAACAATTTAGTCTGAGAGATAGTCTGAGAGATTTGGGTCCTTTTCAAGGTCCTTTTAGTGATACTCTTAAGAGTGCGACGGTAATATAATGTTCCTTTTGTATTCGTCACGTACCGGGCGGGCAGAGTTGTTTACAGTAGTTGGCCGTCGCTAATCCGACTCTTTCTTTTTAAATTTCTCTTCAAATTATTAACAATTTTTTCAAATTTAATCAATTTTCTCATTATACTTATTTATAATTGTAACTTATATGCTAATATACCATTTACTAGTTGAATTAAGAAATGTTGTTTTTTTTGGCGTATCTCATTCCATTTACGAGAAACGTCGTATTAATTCCAAATTTAAGCATTTAAAAAAAAGTTAGATATCTGAAATTATCGAAATCCGTAGATTCCGAATTATAATGTTTTAGGCTGTTAACTATGAAATTTAAAGAAAAAACTACTTGTAAATTTTAATCCGAAAGCATAACAAAGGACCCTTGAGTGTCGGCTACTCTATTGATATAGCCCCTCTGCTTGTTATTTATGATCGAATTCTTATTTCAATTTTAGTCTCTCTGCTTTTTATTTATGATCGTATTTTTATTTCAATTTTGGAAAGGACATTTAAAACATTTAAAAGAACTACCTGGACCTTTGAATATATCTACCTGATTTCCTGTGGAGAATTTCTCTGAGCTTCTCTAACCCAAGAGAATTTTTAGAATATACTCAGAGATTCTTTTCGGTAGGGTTAGTCAAAAGCGTTTGATTCCCATATTTAATTCAATAAGTAAAACAACAGATTTTATCACCAATTAATTACGTACAACCTGCAGATATTCTCTTTATTTAATTTATTAAGTTCGAAGTACAAAACGATTTTGACACTTGTCAAACGTCAAATATCACTCACGTACAGTTACATTAGTAAAAATCAACTCTAATTTTTAAGAAAGTACTTAACGCACATCCCGAATGCATTTGTGAACAATTTTAATATTGTGTTACATTTTTTTTAAATTCGTAACTAGTTATTTTTAAAATGCGCGGTGAATCCTGGGGAACATTACCTTTTTTCAGAATTAGGTTACACCTATATTTTGCGCACGTCTTCTGAGTCTCGAAGCCTTTGACCAATCAGCGCAAGATCTCGAGTGCGGGAGATTTGGAAACCGAATTAAAATCGACTATATAGTACTTTTTTGCAGTACACTAATGCAAAACGGGTTGCATTGTGTGCTAGTGTTTATATCATTATATTTCGTATGACTACATAGTAAACGTCCTTACTGTATAAATCTAAGAAAATCAAAGCTGGCCCCTTTTTCAGGAAATACACTTTTTAGTTTTTTCGAAAATTTATGCCATTTCGTAAATTAAAAAATTTCAAGTTCTTTTAAAAGATTTGTAAAAGTTTAAATTTAACTACAAGTTTCAGCAAAAAAATAAATTATGTTAAATTGTTCCTAGATACAGCTCTTTAAAGAAAAATGTTCGTTAATATTTTCATAAATCGACTAAATATAAAAGTTGCTCTAACATTGAGAAAAAAATTGTTGGCGAAAAAAAAAAGAAATCGCTTGGGGCATGAAATCTGAAAATGATGAGTTTCATTAAAAACAGCACTTAAGATTTTCTTCGTGACAGTACGGAATTTTTTTTAATTTATAAATTTCTCATCATTGGGAAAATCAAGTAAAAATTAAAAATTTAATTTTTTATGTATGGAAAAAATTGATTTTTTGGTAAAAATTATGGAAGAAAATAAGTTTAGATAGAAGAAAAGAAAAAAAAGTTCGCTCTAAATATAATATTTCAAACAATGACAAAAAATGCAGTTTGGTTAATTGATAGGTAAAGAGTCCAATATTTGTTTTGTTTTTCGTTAATGATGCTTTTTTAAATAAAATAAAAAAACACGTACATATACCTAAGCTCTAAGCAGTTCTGATTCTATTTTTTACTGATCCTGAAACATGAGTCATTTTCACAACAAAAAAAACCAAAATCGTCATTAAAAGGTTGATATTCAGTCAAAAAATAGTTTTAATGTAAAAACCAACTTTTTAAAGTAACAATTTAAAAATTAATTATTTGCAATACTTATCAACCAATGTCAATAATTGAAAATTTATTTTTATTATACATATCAACTAGCATAATTAACTAAATTAATTAATTAGCAGTTTATGTAATTCAATAACTACTCTTAACCAGTAATTAATTATTTACTATAGTTATCAATGAATGCAATCAGCTAGTTATTAACTATTACTGTTCAGATGATAAAATTATGTAAAAATGTATCATATATCAGTTTCCAGAAGAAATAGAAAAAAACTTAAGGTACAAATTCATAAAAGAAAATCTTTCGTCATTTAAAAAAAATTATATTTTGACGAAAAAATGTTTTCCTTACATTTTAACATCAAGGGTTATTAAATTCCATAAAACTTACTATAAAAATGTTAAAGAATTGTTTTTAATATACACAAAATTAAAAAAATTGAATAATAAAGTTATTAATCGACTTCCCAATAGTAAGAAATTATTTGAATGTTTATCGTTTGAATTTGTTTCTAATTTTACAAAGAATCTTTTCACTGCCATTATCAATAAATCGACCCACGTTACTGCCCGGCTTTATATGAAATCGGTCAGGTATTGTTTCAAGAAAAATAGTCTGTATTGGGAAAACGTTTTCTTGCTAATATTATTTGTTACATACATTCTTAAGATTGAACGCGATTATAAGCGAAAACTTTTGCAACTTTCTTATAGTTTTGAGAATTTTCGGATGAGAAAGTGCTGGGAGATCACCTAGCTTAACTCGTTGCTCTCAACCATACAGTAAATGGTTAAAGCTTCCCCTGTTTAAAGCGAGAACCTCGAAAAACGAAGCATTCAAAGATAAACACCTAAAATGTATTTTCTTACAGTTGTTCGCGTCTGACACTAGTAGCAACTCATTTACACAAAAGCGGTAAAAACAATGGAACAGAAATAGACATAAAAAGTTACAAGAAAGGAATATTAAACAAAGTGTAAGGATCGTTTGCTTTCAGAAAGAGAGCAATCAAGTCAAAAATATTTTTGAAAAATAAATTTTTTTTTTGTTATTGAAAAATGGATTTTTTGTGAACGGTAAAAAAGAACCGAACGCCGGAGAACGATCAATGGTCAATGGCCTAATTTTTCTGTTTATTAAATATTTGAAAGTACATTAAAAATCATAAACTTAAAATATTCAAATTGTTTAACAAAATTGCACACAAAGGCTTAAAAAGAAGTACATTAAATTAATTAAATTCTTGGGCAAGTAAAACCAGTTTGGTTACTAAGGTGTAGTAAAAAAACCCCAATGTTATTCGTATTGATCAAGCACCCCGAACCTTCTTCCATTTGGTGATCAAATGAATGCATATTTTTATTTTATTTAAAAAAAAAATTAAAACGTGATCTTCGGGTCTTAAAACTCCTAAAATGATTTTAACTATTAGTTGCTGTTAATTTTCGTAAAAATAATAAGTATTTGGTGGGAAAACAACTAAAGTACAAGAAGTCAAGGGGAAAAATGTATTCAATTGGACTAAAAATACTACCCCTGATTGAGTAAATCTAGTCCTGATAAAGGTTCAATTTAAAAACATATTTTCCACTTTCTTATATAGTTCAAATACATTTACTAAAATATTAAGAGAATTACGTGTAAAATTTTTAAATTCCTATTGGGTCAAATTTGTTTTTTCTTAAGCCTCTGGTACCATAAGTTTTTTTCCTGCCAAACACTTTATCATTTTTATGAAATTTAACGCTAATTAATATATTCAATTTAAGGCTGTTTAAGGTCACAGAACCGCGATGGAAACTTTCTTTTTTTTTTAATAAAAGCAAAATTCGCATTTATTTTTTACTAAATGTAACAAGATTAGAAGGTACATGATCAAAACAAAAAACATTGGGGTTTTTCAAGATACTCTAGTTGCCACTGAAACTTTTTAAAAAACTCAGGTTTTTTCCCAGTTTTCCGGGCCAAAAATTAAATTTTTCCCGGTTAACTTTTAAGAATTTATAATGAAAATTATGCAATAATAGCACAGCCAAACAAAAAAAGTGTGCGGATCTGGTAAAAAGACACACGTATTCATATGGATTTTGGGGCGCTGAATTAAAACTCGGTATCAAAAATCACCCATCACGTCATGGTTGAGCCATAACCTCAAAAAATGACGAAAAATCATGCACTGAGGCAAATAAATTTCAAAATAATGCCAGTGATGCAAATTTTCACTTCAAAAACATGTCGACAACTGTGAAGGATCAACCCTTGCCTGATATCAACTTATTTAACATAAATCTAACCCAACAGAACCTGACCTCACCTAACCTGAATTAACAGAAATTTATTGAACTACACGTAAAGCTCTGGAATCATATTTTCCCAGTAGCAAATGTGTGCTACATCGAATGGGTCAACTAGAGCCTAACCTAGAAATAAATCTAACCTAGCCTAATCTAACCTCACGAAACACAATTAAACTGATTGTGTTGTCCCGTTGTGTTTGCGGTACCGTTTCATTCAGCTTCGGCTTAACCTACATAGAGGTTTAATCTATCCTAACCTAACAAAACCCGACCTAACCTAACCTAGCCGAATGAAATTCAATCACACGTGAAGCTATGTAAGCGTACGGTTCTCAGTCTTAAATGTGTTAAAAATTTAGACGCACATTACTCATTTGAAGAAACTTAGAGCTACATGTAGAATTAACCCCATTTCAATTAACCTGACAATGTTTGTATCAATTAAAATGTAGAACTGTAACTTAAACATGCAAATGAAAAAGAGTTTTATTCAAAAATTTTTTCTCTCTGCTTTTCTTAGACTTAAGGGATATATTTATACTATCTTTCGTGTTTACATTTTATCTTGCTTTTTATCGTAATTAAATTGATTTATAGACCTACTTCAGCCTATTTTCTGCTTGCTATAACGTGTCCTTTTTTCTTCGAAGGAACGATGCAAAGGGTTACGCTTACGTTTAAGACTTACATTCGTTTCCCTTTTCAACATCCAGCAAAAATCTATGTAGGTTAAGCCGAAACTGAATGAAACGGTACCGCAAACACAACGGGGCAACACAATCAGTTTAATTGTGTTTCGTGAGGTTAGGCTAGGCTGGGTTAGATTTATTTCTAGGTTAGGCTCGAGTTGACCCATTCGATGTAGCACACATTTGCTACTGGGAATATATGCTTCCAGAGCTTTACGTGTAGTTCAATA
>NC_046660.1:35454972-35458165 GCF_010883055.1 Belonocnema kinseyi | reverse complement strand
AACCATGACGTGATGGGTGATTTTTGATACCGAGTTTTAATTCAGCGCCCCAAAATCCATATGAATACGTGTGTCTTTTTACCAGATCCGCACACTTTTTTTTGTGTGGCTGTGTAATTGCATTGTTAATGCATTTAGAAAGGAATGAAACATTTCATAATTCCAAGGTAAAATATAAAATGTAAATTATTCTAGAAGTGATTTCAGATTTTTATTCTTAAATGCTCTCAAAACAAGGCCAATCGGGTGATTTTTTAAAGAAAATAGCGGAATAACAGGGGGATAAATTCTTTTAAATCAAATTAATTAGGGTACCATATTTCTGAGATTTTAAGTCCAACATGTTGCATGTTTAACAGAATAGTGAAATTTTCAACAAAAGAGTTGAGTTTTTAATCACAAAAAAGGGAATTTTTAACCAACTAACCTTAGAAAATAAATATTCAACGACATTAGAAACTTTCAAACCAAAATTACGCTCATACCAAGAACAGTTACATTTACAATCAATACCAATCAATCATTTACAAAGTCGTAACCTAAAATATAATTGTGTACTTTTTAAATAAAAAGAATTACCTTTCAAGAAGAAAAAAGGTTTGTAAGAAAATCGATGAATTTAAAAACAGTTACTATAAAATTTAGAAAGCAGTAGGATTTTCAACAAAATAAGCCGCATTCTGAAATAAAAATATACTAAGATACTTTTTTAATAAACTGAATTAACTTTTAACTATAGAAAATGAATAATTTTTAATCAAAGAGGACAAATTTTGTATCTATTAAAATTAACTTTTGATAAAAAAAGTAACATTTTGAACAAACTAATTGAATTTGCAACCAAATAGTAGAATTTTTAACCAAAATAAGTGAATTTTTAGCCAAAATAAATCAATATTCGGAACCAAAAATATAATAGTAGACTTTTCATCAAAAAAGAATTTACTTCCAACCAAAAAAGATGACTGTGCTACCAATAGATGAATTTTTATTAAAAAATGACCAATTTTCTATCAGAAAAGATGATTGTTCAATAAAACAGTGGAATGTTCTACCAACAAGGATGACTTTTCCAGATAATAGTTAAATTTTTAATTGAAAAGGACAAATTTTCTACCCAAAAAGATTAAATTTTCTATCCGGACCAATTGATTTTTCGACCAAAAAAGATGAAATTAAAAAAAAAATGGTTGACTTTCCAAACAAAACCATGGAAGTTTCACCAAATAATATATATTTTTAACCAAAAGAGAAGAAGGCTGTATCCAAAATATAATAGTAGACTTTTCATTAAAAAAATTAAATTTCAACCAAAACAGTCGAATACTCAACAAAACAGCTGAACTTCGTAACAAAAAGATGAATTTTTACAAAATTATTGAATTTTCAATAATATAATCAAATCCACCAAATAGTAGAATTTTTAAAGAAAAGAGATGAATCCTGAAACCAAAATATAATAATAGACTTTTTAATGAAAAATAATTCACGCTCAACCAAAACAGATGAATTTTCAATATAAAAGGAACAATAATTTGCTTGATAAAAAGTCGAATGTTCAACAAAGCAGCTGAACTTCCTGCCAGAGAAGATAAGTTTTTAAAGATATATTCAGACTATCCCTAAATTATAACTTCATTTTTTTATTTATTTCTTTTATTTACCGTACTTTTACCGTAAATGGATGGCAATTATCAGCACAATATCATACCCATATGTGTTCGAAAGGTAAAACGATAAAAAAAGTAAGATTTGAAGTAAAATGAAAATAAAAAAACGTATTAAATAAAATAAGAGAAAGTAAAAACAAATGCGAAAACTTCTCGGATTTTTCTCGGTTTTCAAAGTTCTAGAGTAATTATAGATATTCCAGGTCAGTGAACACCCTGAAAAAACAATAATTTAATTTTACTAATACTAAAAAAATCGAAGAGTAGCATTTGTTTCGATGAATGCTCACTTTTCATACAGGAAAATAAGGAAATTTAGGTGGCCAAAAAATTTAATTTTCAATACCAACCTTTATGTAGACTTTTAAAAAAATCTTCTCGTGACACAATTGTATTATTAGTAGTAAAATATACTCCCATAAATATAATCAGACATGTTTACCGTTAAGCCTACTAATGCGTGAATAATTTGCTTAAAAGTGGATATTAAATATAGTACATTTTGCCAAGTGTTCACAATATTAACGTTTAGGTGGATAAATATGACAAGAAAAGTGAAGAATAACTGTCTGTTAATAATTAATATGATTATATTAAATAAATTAACTGAAATGTATAGTTTGAAGTTGGAGCATTTATTAATATGAAACTCTTGTTTTAGTAAAAATGTCGTAAAATGAACTTTCTGTTAATTTAATTTAGGATATTTAGATAAAAATATTTGGAAAGGTATTTTCTCCAAGATCAAACTACTCTTCTATTCTGTGCCATTTTTCTTCTTCCGAAAGATTGGGTCAGAAGAGTTATAAAATTTAGTGGAAATGAAGGAAACTTCTTTTGTGAAAAAGGGTGTGTTTTAAGGCTCTTTAAACGTCTTTAAAAATCAAAGGGTTTCTAGAAGTTATAGCCTTCTAGTCTAAAAAGAATTTCTGGAACTGTTTTCAGTGTGTTTTATTCATAACGTTTTCAAATAGAACTAAGTTGCTTAGATAATTTTTCTAATTAAAAAAAGATGATATTAGAAAATACTTTAAAAAAAAAAACACTTAAAAAAGTCAGATTGTGCAACAATCGTAGTGCATACACTACCATAAGAATAACATTAATGTGTAGGACGGGTTGCACACTTTTTGGTAAGCCCCAGAGTGTTCACCCTGTATATACGTTATGCTAATATTAATTAAAAAGTAGATATGAATTTGAAGTTACTTATTAAGAAAGTATCATCATTTGTTTATTTCAATATTTCTGAGAAACTTTCATATATATTTTTCAATGGTTTAAACAACAACCTAAAAATTAAAATTTATTTTAATTTTATTAACAACTTAATCAAGTAGTCTTTAGAATTTATTTAACAATCAATAAATTGGAAATATCTGATGAAAACAAAATTAAGAAAGCATATATTTCAACCTATAGTAAAAACTTCTCATTTTGTTGTTTTTACCTTTAAATCAATAATATATGAAAACTCTTTTTTTTTAATTATTGTTGATCATATTAGAAAAAAATTAAATTTT
>NC_046660.1:35443837-35454872 GCF_010883055.1 Belonocnema kinseyi | reverse complement strand
CAGACATCGTCCAATTTCATACTTAATACCGATCTGACCCCTTGGAAATCTTAAAATCTTTTTGAATATTATTTTTAAATAATATTCCAAACTGTAAAATTATTTTCAATTTTACTACGAATCGTACCAAGAAGTTTTTATTCTTTTGAAACTTTAAAATTATTTGAAATCATTTCAAGCTTTAAATTAATTTTCAATGTTTTTAAAACATCTAAATGCGTTTTAAAATAATTCAATTTTTTCTATACAATTAAAAAGTTTTCAATTGCTATTTGAACAACTAAATTCAACAATTTCACTTACAAATGTAACATTTTTTTAAAAAAGAACCATCAAAATTGAAACGTTTGAAGTTTAAAAGCTCTTCCAAATTTTAACGATTCAAGGTTTTCTATATTAAACAATTCAGTTTCAAATTGTTAATTTAAAAATATTTAGTTTCAATTAATTACTCTTAAATGAACCGTCCAATATTGCTACATATGAAATATTTGTTCTTTTTTCTTTAATTAAAAAATGTTTAATCGAATGCATACAAAATTGATTATTTCAAACTGAAACAATATTTTAAATTTAAGGAAAGCCTTTAATTACAAATACATTATTTTGAAATTATTTTTAATATAAAAATAGTTTGTAAAGTTTTAGGCAGACGTTTACATTATATAATGACTAAGATTTCGAACTGAAACAGTTAATTTTTTTCACGTTAAAATCTGGAAAATTCTGAATCTTGAGCGGGTTTCGAATCGTTTTGTAAAGTGAATTATTGTTCCCTTTTAATACCTAAATTACATATTCATTTTAAAAATAATTTATTTATATTTACTATTAATAAAATACAAATATTTTTTATACAAAATGCTTACCTTTAAACGGTTTTAATTTTTAGTTTATTAAGTCTTCAAGACTGCATTTTGAAATTCTCTAAATTAAAAATAAAAACCTAAAATAAAAAATTTCTAAAGTAAACGATTTTTAAATTACGCATTGTGAGCTGAATGATGTCATCATTGAAATCGATAACAATTCAATTTATTATTTTAAAAAATTTTGAAATCGTACTCAGGCGGATTTGTTTTTTAAATATTTACAAAATTTCCGGTAAAAAAATAAAATCACTGTCGTTTCCCGGATTTTCTCTATTACAACAAATTCCCAGCCATTTTCCGGTTTTCCAGTCCAGCGGCCAGCCTGAGAGTTTTATAATTTATTTATTTTACTTTTTTTAGAAGCAGAAGCAGAGATCAGTGATAATTCCGTGAGCGATGAAAAAACAGAAACAACAGAGGAAGCGGCTCCAAGGCATATTGGAACAATTATTGGAAATTCCAAAGTTTGGGGTAGCCATTGAAAGCAGAGGACCTTACACTAAAAAACACTTTTTTTTAAGGTTCTAGTTAAATAGAATTAACTTAAAGTCATTTTGATATTTAATAAATAATAATATTTATACTTTATAAATCTCTTTTTATTCGCGAAATGCATAAAATGTATTATTATGAGACCGATCGGGCACCGATCGTGTTTCCCGATCGGGAGTCCCGACCTGGCCCTGACCTGGGCGTGTGTTTCATCCGCGGTCTGGTCCCGACCAGGAATCCCGATATGGGTCCGACCCGGCCCGGTCTGGCCCCGCCCGGGGCCAGATCAAAATTTCTGCACGGGTAGATATCGCAACCCTTCAAAACAAAACAAAACTTTACGATCTCGTTTCTAAGAAACTGTGTCCCTGTTTTTTTCAAGTTGAGGGAGGAAAGGAGAGACTGGTCACAGTTTGCGTTGTTCGCTTGAAATTGAAAGTCGTTTTTTTAGATTTAGTGAATATATTTAGAAGCAAAAATGGTTGTAAAAGAAGTTTTCATCTTCTATTGATTTCAGAATAAAAACAACACAAAAATGATACATTTTTATTATAGATTGAAAATAAAGCTTCCTTGATTTTGTTTTCATGATATATTTTAAACTGATTAAAATTTAAGCAAATTCTAAAGATTAATTGTTTAAAATGTTAATGGAAGTTTTTTAAAAATTTTCTTTAATTTTTGGGACTGATGCTTCAGCAATTGAAAAATGTATACAATAATTTATCAGAAATATTAACGCTCTTTATAAGTCACTTCCAATTCATATCAAATATTTAAATAATATCAGCATAACATAAAACTATTCCCTATTCGTTTCCTATAAAAAATTTCCCTCATGAGTATGTATAAATGGCGCCGAAATTGCTTAGATCCTGATGCATTTAAAAGTTCGATTCTTTGTCAACTCTAAAAATGACACTGATCTTTCTAAATCTGAATCAGTAAGAAATGGGTCACTAAATCAAATAAGTCAGGATTTTCATTGACGAACAGTGAAACCTCACTGGTTTAAATGCAGAGAGTAATTTATTCCTTTTGAATATTGGACAGAGAATTAAACATGAGTCTAATATTAATGGCAAATGCGATATTCAACAAAATATGTATTGGGTTATAAATTAGATATATTGTATGTATATTGAAATTTGTTATTATTTGTTTGGTGATTAAAAAGCTCATTCAATGTTGATAATTAATCGTCGATGCGTTAGTCGGCATCAATGAGTCAATATCATTGTGCAGTAAGTAAAAGCTAAATGATTAAAAACTGATTATTTATTCACTTCAATAATTGCAATCTCAAATCCGATTATTGGCAAATACTTTTCCAATACCGAATTTAGAGTGAACCACCGTTCTATCCCACTATTCTCGGTCTTTTTCTTCAATTTAGTCATAAATGAAGCAATTCAGGCAGATGGGAGCGAAAAAGTGATAAGAATTAGAAAACGTGATTGGTAAATCGGAAAATTTCCAAATGTTAAAAAAATATAAAAAATACAAGTTTTATTTCTCGACGAAGTGAATGAAATTAAGACAGATTTGGAATTACAATTAATAATAGTAATTGTTTCTTTTATTGATTTTTTCAGATTTTAAAGTAAATGATGTAAAACCTTTTGAAAAATCAGGTTCATCACTAAATCAATAAACAATGGCCATTATTGTTATTTTTCGAGCTGGAAAAAGGGTAAGGTGTGACAGAACTTCCCCCTTCTTTTTTCCAAATTTTTTAATTTTCTGTATCCTAATATATCAAATTTATCAAATAATAAATATAAAAATTAATCAGCAATTAGTAAAATTCATTAAAATAATTTAAATATATTAATATATAACATTAATGAAATTTTTGATAGATTGGCAGAATATTATGTAGTATCTTATATAATATTACAATAATGATACATTATTAATCACATATTACTATCATAATAATTATATTATTTAAAAAAAAACCTTTTTGAATTAAGAAAGTTTTTTCTTAGTATTTTTAAAAATTTGAATTTCGTGAAAAGCCCAAACGATAAAAAAAATCAGCTATGTTAAAAAAATTGTATTATTTTTGTATTTGTTGACAAAAATACACGTTTTTTTTTGTCTTCCCCGGATAATAGTTTATTTTCTGACTAGAAAGAGGGTTTCGCAAAAGGTTTCAAACTATTTCCTCCAGAATTTGAAAAAGTCATCAAATTAAATAATGACCTCAAGACTTAACTAAATAATCTAAATACTAAAGGAAAATTCAAGAAAATGATAGTATCCATTTTTGAAGAATTTTGCATATGATTGAAAGTGGCAGAAAACCCTTTCAATTATTTATTTAAAGAAAAGCAAAGAAGCATCTTCTTTAGAAGAAGCAGTTGAGTGTAATGAAGGAATTTTAGGCTTGCTAGAAGCAGTTATTAAGTTTCAAATTAAAAAGAAATTTGGTAATCAAAAACAGTCTAGCACTGAAAAGTGTCAAGTCATGCATATTGCGTAGATTACGAGAAAAAATATTATTAGCGATTTTTGCAAAATTCCAAGAATTAAGACTTTTTAAAACTTTCTTTTTCCCCACGTAATCCAAGATATTGACCAATCAATTTTAGGGTTATAAGGGTCTCAACATTAATTTCAAATTATTTAGAAAATTACTGAATATATTATAGATGTTTTGTGTTAGCCTTCAAAAGGAGAGTTACTATTTTGAACAATTTTTCGTTATGGAATGTTAGTGTTCCTCGCCAAAAGTTAATAGTGTTTTTAATGAAACATGCTACGTAAAAAATATATCTAAAATATTTCAGCAATTTGAGGCAATGCTAATAAGTGTCACCTGAAATACGTATTTGAAAAAATGTATAGTGTAAAGGGGGGCAGCGCCAACCAGTGGGACAAAGGTGATTTTCCTTATAGCATGGATATTATTTAACAATTTTAGTTCTACTTTTCATCAAATAAATCTATTTCATCAGAGAGATTTTGTTACTTACTAAAATCTTGAAAATTGACGATGCAAGAGAAAAATTATACAGAAAACAGTTTTTACCGCGAAAGAATGGAAGTTTCGCTGACAGAAGTATAAAGTTTTCAACCTTATTGACAATACTTACAGTATAAAAATTTGATATTTTGACAGATAAGATAATATCACACAATCTAATTATATTAATTAGACGTAATTCAAGTCCAAAATATAATATATCTCATAAATAAGTGAGGCTTAGCCAGCGGGGCAGGCACGACGAAAATAATATTGACAAAGTGCTTAGGTGAAACACATGTCATAAGTTTTGTCGATAAATGTACGGCAATGTAGAATAGCAACTTATCTTGTGAGCTACATGGAAGAAACTATTAAATATTATTATTATCAATCCGGTCGGTATGCAATTTTCTTGTATTGGTACAGTAGAAACATTGCGTAAATTCCGTTTCCAGCAAAATGTCAACGAATAAGAGGTTATATTACAGCTATCTCTATTTTTATTCAAAATAACTTATTATTCTTGATGGACAGAAGCAAACCATCATATTTTCTTATCTTTAAATGTTTTGATTTTCATAAAAAGCCCTCTCAGGTGAGGGGCAAAGCCGATGAAATACATCATGTTAGAAATAACTGAATTAACAAATCATTGTTTTTTTTATGTGATCAATACTTATAGAAATATAATATAATGTAGAACTCGAAATGAGAACAAACTGGATCAATTCAACATCTTATTAACTTAAAAAAAAACATTGATTGTTAACTGGTTTGCGCTGCCCCCCCCCCCCCCCCCCCCCCCCCCCCTTACCCTATTAGAATCCAATCATTTTTATATAAAACAATTTCAAAGAAGATTCACAACTTTTGAACAATTTTATGTTCCGTTTATGTTTTACTTCGAAAATGTCTATTTTTAGTTATAAATCATTAGATCTCAAAGATAAAAATTTTTAGATCAATTTAAGGTTATGTTAACATTGCTCATCGGAAAGTAGTTATTTTAAACATAAGTCATTAAATTTGAAAGAAGATTTACAATTTAAAGCAACATTTTGTTATGTTAACATTGCTCATCGGAAAGTAGTTATTTTAAACAAAAATTATTAAATTTGAAAGAAGATTTACAATTTAAAGCAACATTTTGTTATGTTAGTGTTTTTTTTTAGAATGAGTATTTTTTGTTTAAAAGCCCAAAGATTTTTCAGATTATCATTATTCTTCAGATTAGCATTCAGTAACTAAGTTTAAAATTTGATAACGATTCTAGGTAATGCTCAGGGTTTTCACCGAAAATCGGTATACATTTCAAAGAAGATTTACAACTTTGGAGGAATTTTAGGTTATTTTAGGTTATTCAAAATAGCTATTGTTTATGAAAAATCATTAGATTTCTAACAAGAATAACAACAATTGAACAACGATAGGATATGTTAGCGTTTCCCAATGAAAGTCGGTTATTGTAAACACATTTTTTTTTAAATTGATTTATCGTCAAAAATCTTAGTTTTTCGCATTTCTACGCCTATTTTAGAAAAATATTAGGTTTTAAAATTTGATTATTTTCTCATGATATAAATAAAAATATGTATTCCAAAAGATTAGGTTAATTGGAACTAGCACTTTTAAGCTTTTAATGCTTCAATTATCAAATATTGTCCTTGCTTTTCTTTTATATTATTTTGGAGATTATATATTATGAAATACAAAAATGTTGTACATTAATATTGATTTTATATTATAATTTTAAAATCATTTGCTGCAGCAAATATAACAGAGTGCTAAGCACTTCTGTTTGTTTTCTAATTAATTAAAAGTGAATAAAATTGTTTTTAAGCAAAAATCGACTCACCTATCAAACGAGATGGCCATGAGCGTAAAGACGCTCGCACAGATGGTAAGTACCGCGATGAACTGGCTGATTTTGCAATACAAATTACCAAAAGGCCAATGACTGTTGAGCATGTAGATATAATTAAAGGTGACATTCAGCGTCGACACCATCGCGTCCGCAATACTCAGGTTCACCAAAAAATAATTAGTAACAGTCCGCATCCTCTTGTGAGCTAACACGATCCAAATCACAATCAGATTGCCACCCGCCGCGACCACGATCATTCCCGCGAATAGCAAGGTCCAGATCATTTGACGCCACCATGGCAAAATAAATTGATTTCGGTCTTCCAAGTCTGTTGAGTTTGAGAAGTTTCCCCAAAAACTCTCGTTCGTCACAATCAATGATGGTGTCAAATTCAGAGGAAACTCTGTCGAAAAGTAAAGCTCCTCGAGTGACTGCATCACGACTTCACCGGAAGACAGTTTCTTCAGTTCGTTAGTCCTTTTCCAACAATCTTTTCTTACCTTCAACTTTTCGTTTTCACTGAAAACTGTAGCTATAGAAATTGAATTCAGGATATTCTTGAAGAATTGTCTATACCCTCAGGATTAAATTTGACGAACCCTATTCCTGGGGCTCAGCCCCTCCTCTTGCTAATCCTTTACATAGTCAGTCGCTCTGCATCCTTTCAGATTCGAAATCGTAAAAACCCTTGCGAATAAAGTTTGGGTATCTGCGACCCAGCATTCTACTTTTTTACTCAGGAGGAAATTCAGTTTGGTTATATCACTCTACTACTCGAGGGATCTTTCTCGAGAAAACGAGGGTTTCAGGTTGAGGAGACACTTGACCCAACGATTCGAGGGGTACGCGGGGGAGTAGTAGCTCGACTTGGAAAATTGTTAATTCGGAGTCTTGGATTTGCTCTCTTTATCGAAATTCGTTGTAATACTCGTAGCAGGGTCTTTCATTAGTTCCGGAGACTGGTTAGCATCCGCGGTTTCTAGAAAGTAGAGCTTGCTCCCTTTCTGTCCTCTGCAACCGATCGGGAAAGGTTGGGTGCAATGGCTAGCTTCACCATCGAAGCCCACTTCCACATCCGTTTCATGCACGGTCGGCTTTAACAGGGGTATCAACCGACCCCTCCCATTTTCTCCCAACACCACCCTCTCGACCACCCCTTATTGTTTTTATAGCTTATTCGGGAGAGATGAGTGGTTTTGCGCAATGGGATACATCCGATAAACTCTGACTCCACTCAAATTATTAGTGATTCGATTCCCCTAATTTGTCCTATTTTCCTCCGAATTCTTATTCTGTTGTGGATGCGAGGTCATGTGTAATCAGAAAAACGTGCTTCAAATACCACTGTTAGTTCGAATCTTCATGCCGAAACACTGGTTCCTTTTATTCTTAGACTCCCGTCGGCGATACTTTGTACCGTTTCCCATTTTGGAAATATCAGAGCTTTTCTCTTTTTGGACTGATTAAATTCTTGTCTGGTTTGTTATTACGCTGCACAAATTTATTGGAAATATAATCTAAAGACTGCAATTTATTCTTTTGATTTTAGCACCGCACTACACTGCACTTTTGTTTCATCCTACGATTAATTTGTTCCGGTGGATGTCCGAAGCGATACGTTATCAGGGATCCTCTTGTGAACTTGATCACGTCCAACTCTTCGCAAAGATCGTTTCATCTCATAAGCTGCGGTTTTCTGCAACATAAATTCAGATAAGGTTTTTTAATCTCGCATGAATACAAGTGAACGCGTTATGAATTTCGCCGAGCAGGCTTCGTTATGTGCATCAAGGTAAAATGAAGATTAAGCATAGTTCAGAAACACTTGGGGAAATTTAATAGCAGCTTAGGTTTATTTCCTTAAGAACTTATGACGCATTTAAAAATATTTTTGATTAAAAATATATAGCTGGAAATTTCATGAAGGGCTAAGAAAAATTTCCCTGATCTTAAATTCCAAATTTTATTTCATGTTCAAAATAATTTTAGGCTCTGTCTTAAAAAGCTTATTTAAAAAATTAAAATTTGATAGCTAGAGTTAAAAGCCTTTTTCAAATATTGAAAAATAGTAGCAGAATAGTATCATGCAATTGTTTAAATATAATTTCGAACAGTTAAACACTTTGTTAATCTGGTATACAGTATAAGTCTCCCGTAAAATCGTATGACCTCCTTTCGAATCTTTTAAAATACCCTCAAAACTCTTGAAATCCGTTGAAATAATTTAAAAACGCCTGAAATCTTTTAATATCCTCTGATTGTCAAATCTGGTAAATTTCTTAAAATTTCTGAAATCCGTACAAATTCTTGAAAATATCTTTAGACTTCATTTTATTTATTCCCTTAAGCTCTCTAGAAATCTATTGGAATATCTTGAAATCTTTAAAGTATCATTAATATCCTAAATACCCTTTTAAAATCCTTTGGAACTCTTTAAAAATCCTTAAGAAAGTTGCAAGCTGCTTAAATCCTTTGAAATCACTTAAAATTCATAGGAGTCCCTTGAAATTTTTGAAAAAGAATTCATATCTTGGAAACCTATTTAAAATACCTTTTAATTTTCTAAAATTCATTCAAATCTTAAAGTCCCTTTCTTGGAATCTTTAAAATACGCTGGAATCTTTCAAATCCTTTTAAATCATTCGAAATTGATAAAATCCAGTAAAATATCTTAAAATCTGTGATACTTTTAAACATTCCCTTAAAAATTCTGAAATCTTTGAAATTTCTTTAAATTTCGTAACATCTAAAAAATCGAATAAAACACTTTAAATATTCTTAAATTTCTTCATTAGCTTATTGAATATTTTCATTTCTTTCGAATTTCTATGCAATTTTTTGAAATTTGACGCCATTTTTGGAAAATACTTTAACACTTTGAAATGTCACTAAATTCCTTGGTGTTTTTAAAAATAAGGTGCAGAATTCCTGAAAATAAAACCAAGGAAACAAGGACCAAATTTGGACAACCGCCATAAAATGTTCCTATTTCAATTTGGAAAAAATAAAATAAAAAATGTCCTTACAAAACAATAGAAAAAATGCTGATTTTAGGATAAAAATAAAAAAAGAAGAAAGAAAAATGAGAAGGCAGCTAACCAAATCCCCTTCCTTCCATTTTATTTCTTTTTTCTTTTTATTATTATCAAATCACAATATAAAAACATTTGTATAAAATAATCACCAACGTTTCAACACCTATACAGAACACTTATCAAGGCTAAAAATAAAACAAAAAACCAAAATAAAATAATTGGAGCAGGCAGGAACAGCAATGGAACCACGCGATTCTTGGGTGTCAAGAGAGAATCGTGGATTCGCTGCTGTGTCTGCCTACTTTAATTTTTTTTTATGTCTTAAGAAAGGTGCTGTACGAATGCCGAAACGTTGGTGATTATTCTTTAAAAACGTCTTTTATTGTGACTTGACGATGATAAAAATAAAAAAGACAAAAGAAATAAGAAGAGACGGAAGGGGATTTGGTTGGTTGTCTTATAATTTATGGAAGTTATGCAAATTTGTATGGAAAATCCCGCAAAACATCTTAAAATCCTTCATATATCTTTGAAAATATTTTAAATCGTCTACAATCTCATAAAATCCAATAGTATCTGATAAAGCCCGTACAAATTTTTTAAATCTTTTAAAATAACCCTTAAAGCTTTGAAATTCGTTTAAATCTCTAAAAAAGTTTCCAATACATTTAAATCTCTCGAAATCCCGAAATGATTTCCTTTTAAATCGCGTAAAATTTCTTTTAATCCTACGAAATTCTTTGAAACCTCGTGGAAATCCTCAGAATTTTTAAGTAGACTATATTCTATCAAATTCGTCAAAATTTGTAAAATTTCTGTACGACGAAATCTCTAGGAATGTTTAATACATTTTTTAATTCCTTTAAGTATGTTAAAATCTTGGAAATCCTCCGAGATCCCATAAGACCCCATGACAAATGTAGAAATACTTTAAAATTCCATTAATGATTTTCAAACTTGTAATATATCTTACAATTTATTGACAAAATTTGAAATCTTCGAAATTCCTAAAAAATTAAAAAAAAAAATGTTAACATTTTCAAATTGGCATTGGCGTCGTTAAAAAAAGAAGCAACATTTTTGGATCATTAAAAAAAAGTGTCGAAAATGGTTGAAAACTGTCAACAGAGTCTTGATTCTGAGACATACATTTAAAATATTTAAGACTGAATCGATATTTCCATATTCACTTTTCAGTTTCAATGCCGGAACAGTGATCCCAGATCTGAAATGAGACGTGGTCCAAGTCTATCACAAGGCTATGTGCGTGTGAATATAGTAGGAGACGATGTAAATGACTGGGTTGCGCGCGCAACCCATTTCTCCTCTTTTGAATTTGAAAACTCGAAGGTGCACGATTGCCGGTCGGAACACTTCGGCGGTTCAATTTATGTTTCTATCTGCTAACTGCTTTGAAATAAAATCAAGAGATTGGGATTTTAATATTTCCAGATTTCGATGCTGGCGATTCTCATGATTTGAATACTTCGCGCGAATCTTGATATGCGTATAATTTCAGGTTATGTTATTTCAAGTATAAAGTATAAATTATATAAATATTAATACTATTAATAGATAAGATTAGTGATAATTCCGTGAGCGATGAAAACACAGAAACAACAGAGGAAGCGGTTCCAAGTCATATTGGAACAATTATTGGAAATTCCAAAGATTGGGGTAGCCATCGAAAGCAGAGGACCCTACACTAAAAAACACTTTTTTCAGATCAGTGATAATTCCGTGAATTTTTTTTTCTATATTAAACAATTAATTTAAATTAATAAATTAAAATTAAAAT
>NC_046660.1:35408175-35443737 GCF_010883055.1 Belonocnema kinseyi | reverse complement strand
TATTATAATAATCTTATTTATATCTTGATCCGCATTTGAAAGAAATTAAAGAAATTGGCGATTTTGGAATTCATCTCGTTTGGATAAAAACTCAATTATTTGGTGGAAAAATTAATTATTTTGTTGAAAATATAACTATTTTGTAAAAAAGTCCTCTTTTCTATCACAAGCTCAACTACTTTAACGTGGTTAAAAAACCACGTATTTTTTAAAAACTCGTCTTTCTTTGTAGAAATTAAATTGTTTAATGGAAAACTTATGCTTTTTGATTAAAAAAATACATTTTTCGGATAAAATATCAACTGTAAATATTTTTTGGTTGGAGTCGTTGGTTCGATTATTCACTTAAAGTTGAACTACTTAGTAAAAAAATAATTTTTTCTTATTAAGGATTCATAATTTTAGCTGAAAATTCAACTATTTGCCTTTAAATCGGGTTAAAACTTCAGCTTTTTATAGATAATACGTCTTTTTGACTTTGAAATTGAAAAATTTTGTTCATGTATTTTGTTTAAAATTGGTCTTTTTTTGTAGATCATTAATCTTCTTGGTCAAAAATTCACCTTTTCCCTTAAAAATTTAACAATTTTGTTAAAAATTCGTTTCTTTTTCTTGTTCAATTCAATTTTGTTATCACAGTTTTTATCAGGAAATTGAACTATTCCATTTTTGGTTGAAATTTTATCTTCTACATTGTATTAGTCAAAACATCTATTATTTGATAGAAAAATCAATTATTTGTTTTCGATTATGATTTTGTTTTAATTGAAAGAATTATATATAGATAGATATATCTATATAGATAGATAGATATATAAATAGAATCGCCGAAGTGCTCCGACCGGCAATCGTGCACCATCGAGTTTTCAAATTCCGAAGAGGAGAAATGGGTTGCGCGCGCAACTCAGTCATTTACAGCGTCTCCTACTATATTCACACGGACATAGCCCTGTCATAGTTTGGACCACTTCTCGTTTCAGATCTAGGATCACTGAGCCAGGGAAAAACTTCCCGGTCATTTCCTGTTTCGCAAAAATGTTTGACGGCTATTGATATCAGAAATTTTCAACTATTAAAACTGAAATCTGTTTTATTGGAAGTATTCAAAACTAAACTGCAAATTAGAGCACTCAAAGTGAAACTCTTTTGAATTTTAAACTATCCAAATTAAAGCTTAAAGAATTTTGAATTCAAACGCGCAATATTTTAAACCTATAAAATGGAAGCTTTTAACTCTTTTCAATTGAAAAATTTAAAATTAATTGCCATTAAGCTGCACAAATCAAACATTTTAATTTGCTATAAATTGAATCCTTGAAAGATTTCTGGTTCAAAATCTAAAACCACGCATCATTTTCAATTATCTAAATTAAAACTAATCCTTCCCCTCAATTCAGATTACTACAAATTTGAAAAAAATGGTGATCCTTAATTTCAATTCTAAATTAAAACTAAAAACTTACCACCTTTCATCTGAATTTAAAGAATACTACGTTTTCTCCAGTCCACTCAATTAAAATCTTACAAATAAAATATGGCCCTTTTATAATTCAGAGAAAATATAACCAAAATTTTTTCCCTTCCAACTCGATGAAAATCTTAAAAATAAAAAATGTTTCTCTTCAAATTCAGAAAAAATATAAACGAAAATTTTTCTCCTCATAACTGAATAAAAATGTCAAGAACAAAAAAATGTCCCGCTTCCAATTCAGTAAAAAATTGAAACCAAAATGCACTTCCTTCCCACTCAATAAGAATTTTTAAAATAAAAAATTACTCTCTTAAAATTCGGAAAATGTATATTTTTTAAATTCCCCCCTTTAACTAGGCATAAAACTATTGAAAAAAATAGTCCATTGCTGTTAGGAAAAAATAAAACCAAATTTTCCTTTCTCGTAACTCGATAAAAATAGTAAAACCCCGAAATTTCTTCTCTTGTATCTCTATGATAATCAAAAAAAAAAAAAATTTCCCTCTTCCAATTTAGAAAAAATTGAAAAACCAAAAATGTTTTCTACAAACCCAACAAAACTGTTTAAATAAAAAAAATGACCCTCTTCCAATTCCGAAAAAATAACTAAATTTGTATTCCTTCCAACAAAATAAAAATTATTAAAAGGTCATATTCCACTTCATAAGAAAACTGCACACCAAAATTTCCTTCCTTCAAAAATTCAATAAAATTGAAAAAATCATTAAAAAAAATTCTTCTAATTCCTAAACTCGGTAAAAATCCTAAAAATATAAAATGTCCCTCTGCCGTTTTAAGAAAATTTTAAACTTTAATTTTCTCCTTTATAAATCAATAAAAATGTTGAAGATGTCCGGTTTTTCTATCTTCAAATCAATACAAATTATTAATTATCTACTATAGGATCATTGTCCACTGTAGGGTAATCTGTCCAACATAAATACTTTTAAGTTGAATAATTTTAATTTTAAGCTACTTCAAATTAATAATGATTTATTTGTTTATTTATATATGAAAATTCAAAACTTTTACTTACAGATTACAAATTTTAATCATAACATAATTAAAATTGAAACGTTCAAAGTTTAAATTCCGCACTCTGAAGTTTTCACGATTTATGATTTTCCATTTCAAACAATTCAATTTAAAATTTTTAGTTTTTAATAATAATTCCTCATTTTAAATAAAAACTTATTTATATTTAAAGTAGACCCACTCAAAATGTTTTTTATCGCAAACTCTCAAACCTAACAAATTTTTACTTCAATTGTATGGATCTTCAAAACTGCATTTACAAATTCTTTAAATTTAAAATGTACACTTAAAATGATGACCTAAAATGAGAATTCAGAGTAAAACATTTTAGAATTACGCATGGTAAACTGAATAATTTTACAATTTAAAAAGTTAACAATTAAACCTAACATTAATAAAAAATGTTAGTTTAAACTTATTTTAAATTTCATTATATGCGATATGAAATTTGCAATACTTCAAGGGATTTGATAAATTTTTCTTTGGAAGATTTGCAAAATTTCCGGTTAAAGAATAAATTCATTGTCTTTTTCCGTGTTTTCTCAGTTGCAAAAAATTCGCGGCCATTTCCTGGTTTCCCGGTCCAGCGAGCATAGTTACGTATAAACTTAATTTAAAAGCGTGTTATCCGAAATATTTTTTTAAGCATTAAAAATGAACTTGTATGTTTATTTAAAATATTAGTTTTTAGCCTAGAAATTATCACAAATCAATTTTATTTATCTTAGGCTTCACAGTTTATTCTTTTCCATTTAAAAGTCAACTCCATAAATTTTTTGTTAGAAACTCACTTTTTTTAGTTCCACATTAAAGTATTCTGTACAAAATTTGTCTCCTGACAAGTTCAGCATGATTTATGGTGCATTGGACATTACTGACCGAAACACAACCTGATCTTTCTTCCATTACTGTAATTCTGTACAACTGCAGTTATCGCGTCAGACCATTTTGAAAGTTTTTAAATTAAAATGACATATGCTGGACATTTCTAAAAAATGCCGGGCGAAAACTAAAATAAACAACAAAGAACGCGATAAGCGTACAAGGAAAAGCTTGAAATTATTCGTTTAATCGATCAATAAATATAGTCCAGTTATGTAAACATGAGAGCCGCCAAAGAAAATTGAAAACGGTTAAGGTATAGAAAGTTTGCATTTCAATCGTGATAAAAAGTTCATGCCACTCCGGCATTTCCATCGGGGTTTTTTTTTTTTTAATGGGACATAAAGTAAAGTATTCATTATATCCAAATGAAAATAAAGGCTTAGACGATTACAGTCCTTAACTTCGTCTCGTCTTGTAAACTTCGCCTTCACCAAAATTTTAATTTTAATTCGATTATTAATCTATTATTTCATGCAAATTATTTGTCGTTGAATCAATTTCAAACATACTTCATCAGAAGTGAATAATTTAAACAAATGAAACTCGTTTCTTGTTATATAAATAAGTAGCAATAAATAATTAACAAAAAAGGTTATTTTAAAAGCGGCTAAACATACGGCAATACAATGCAAAGCCCATTCAAAAACTGCTTCAATTTAATGCAATAACTAAAAACTACAATGTAAAATTTCAAAATATTTTCTCAACTCTCTTTTACATTTTTCACTATTCTGTGCGCTTACGAAGTGAACGATATTAATACTGCAGGCACGTTTCCTCTATTGATACAGCACTTTCTACCTGCGTTTGAGATTTTATGACCCTCGATTTACTCGGACGAGAGCTCTCCCGAGCTGTCGATTAAACCGAGGTTTCAGTGTATTTATATAAAAATTGAGCTTTTGGTTTGAAAATTTATCACTTTCTGTAGAAAGTTTACCTTCTATGTTTAAAAATGAAATTATTTGGTTAAAATTATATCGGTTTCTATCAAAATTAACTTTTTTGGTACAAATTCAACTATTTGTATAGAATCAGTATTTTATACTCAAAAATTCAACAATTTCATTTAAATTCTTTTTGTTTCTCGGCTCACTTTTTTTAGTAGAAAATTAAATTATTGAATTAAACATTTATCTTTTTGGTTTGAAAATTCATCTGCTTCTGCAGAAATTGCTCTTGTTAAATGTAGAAAATGCAACAATCTGGTCAAGAATTAATCTGTTCTAGTTGAAAATGAACTTTCATGCTGAAAATTAAATTGTTTTGTAGAAAATCATATTTTCGACTTCAAACTTCAACAATTGGATTACAATTTTTTTTCTCAGCTGGAATTTTTGTTGTTGTCGACAATGCAATTACTCTGATGTGCATTCATTTTTTGGTTTAAAAAATCATCTATGTATGTAAAAATTTTACCTTTTATCATAAAAAATGCAAACATATAGTTAAAAATAAACTGCTTCGGTTCAAAATTAACTTTTTTGACTTACAAATTTCTTTTTGGAAGAAAATTCCATTAATATATTAAACATTCATGTTTTTGGTTTAAAAATGCACCTCTTTATGTTGAAATGCCACCATTTTTTTTATTAAAAATGCTATTGCACAGACACAAATTAATCTATTGCGGTTAAAAATTAACTTTAATCTTGAGGATTCAACTTTTTTGTGGTAATAAATTATTTTTATTGGTCCCAAAATTAAACAATATGGCAGCACATAAATATTGGATGGAAATGCAACTGCTTGATTGAAAATTAATCTGTTTAGCTATAGATTCAAGTATTTTCTTGAAAATTTGTTTTTGCTGGTTAAATTCAACACTTTTTTATTTTCTATTACAATTTTGTTGTTGAAACATTACATTTTTCGTTGAAAATTCATTGTTCTACAAGAAATTCAACTCCTTGGTTAAAAGTTAAACAAGGTTCATTTTTTTTAAAGAGTCATAATTATAGTTGAAATTTTTGCTTGTTGCAAAAATTATTTTAGTTAGCCAAACGTTCAACTAATATGTTAAAAATTCTATTTTTTGTGAAAAATTCGTGTTGTTTGCTTAAAAATTCGATAATTTGATAGAAAACTAGACTATTTGGTAGAAAAAGAAATTAGTAGAAAATTCGCTTTTCTTATTGAAAATGAATTCTCTTCAATAAAAATTTGAATAATCCATTTGTTGTTAAAACTTGATCTTTTTTAATTTGAAAATAAAACTATTTAGTTAAAAATATTGAGTAAATAGAAAAAAATAAACTACAAATTACTAAAATAAAATTTAAAATAACAGCGCATCTGCTATTTTAACTATTTAGTCGAAAAGTTATGTAATTTGTTGCCAATTCGTCAGTTTGTTCAAAATTCTTCTTTTCTGGTAGAAAATTAATCTTCTTAGTACAAAATTTAACTATTTAGTTAAAAATTATGCATGTTACATTCAACTGTTTGTGAGTTAAAACGAAAATATTTTCTTGGTTAAAACATCAACTATTATTTTTTTGGTGCAAAATTAATATGTTTAAGAAAACAATGCCATCACTCAAAAAATTGTCAACAAGTGTCCACAGTGTGATTAGTCCGAGGCCTGTCATTTTTTTCAGTTTATTTTTATTAGTTATTATACATGAGTCATGTAAGCTGTCTTTAATAAATAAGAATAATAAATAAATCTACCGATGCTAATTGAACTGGCCAGAAAAATTCATAAGGATTTAAGTGTCATAAAAGATGAAAATTAAACAGACTGCAAATCCACAGGTAGGAGGGGAATTCGTTTACGCACGAGAACTCGTGATTCGGTCTGATAAGCGGCTCCATTGTTGCAATCAGTGCCGCGAATTTACCATTTTAACGGGGAAATTATGCAGAGGCGCCACTCTTGTCGCTGGTGTGGCCGTGCTTCGTTTCTCTCGTTTTTTTCATCATATTCGCATATATTTGAATAATAGAGGACGTATACCAACAGAGCGAGAACGAGGATTTTCTTAAAGAGAGAAAATTAAAACAAAACATGTATAAATTAGGGAAGAAGGGAAAAAGTAGGATGAGAATGATGAAAAAGGGAAGAAGGGAAGAAGAAGAGATGTTAAGAGAGTCTCACGTAAAACGGATATTGGATTAAAACTGCCTTAATAAAAGCGAAAAATTGTTACGTGACCGCAATTCTTGCATAGCTTCGCGATTCCCGCAGATATGGTTTTATCAGAGTGGCCGCAAAACTTCATTTTCAAAACTCCCTGACCTTTCTACGAATTTACTCTGACCAGTTTTTTAGTTTCTATGATCATTATTATTCGAAGACCACAATATGAATCTTGCCATATTTTCAAGAACCTAAAAAATTAATTTTTTACCAAAAGAGATGAATTTAAAACAAATACTTAAATTTTCAACTAAAAAAATATATTTTCAAAAAAAAAGAAAACTTAAATTTTCAGTCATATCGAAATTTTCAACTGATTAAATATATTTCAATTTAAATAATGAATTTGCAGACATAAAAATTTTTTTTAACAAAGTTGTTTAACTCTTCACCAACAACTTTAATTTTTAACCAAAGAGAGATGAATTTAGATGTTTTTCAAAAGTCATTTTTAACAACGAACAAAGATTTTTCATTAGAGGAAGAAAAAAAGGTTCATCTTGTCAAATTTTCAACGGAGAATATTTATAAACGAAATAAAATAATTTGAAAACTAAAATTTTAAATATCAAATTGATTTATTTATTCGAACCGCGGAAGATAACTTTACAGCCATAAAAAAATGCATTTTCCATTGAAAAGGATATATTTTCAAGAAAACAGTTCAATTTTCTACTAAAAAAGATAAATTTTTAATCAAATAGTCAAATTTTTAAACAAACAAGATTTGACTGTAACCAAAAACAGTTTTCTTTTCAACAAAATTATTGAATGTTTTAAAAGGCAGTCGAATTTAAAAAGAAAGAATTTTTATTCTACAAGGACGAATTTTCTGCATAAGACATAAATCTACAAAAAATCACAGGAATTTCCGACCGAAAAGATTAAATTTTTACAATAAGTGATAAATTTTCAAACAAAAATTTTAATCTGTAACTAAAAAAGAATTATTTTGAACCAATCAGATGAATTTTCTTCATAAAATTGGAGTTTTCAACCCGCAAATATTAATTTTCTCCTAATAAGACAAATTTTCAACAAAAAGTTAAATTTTTTACAAAAAAGGGATGAATTTTGATTTATGTTTGAAATAAACTTTTAACCGATTAGTTCAACTTTCAACCCAGACCTTGAGTTATCCAACATGTTTTAACCTCCAGCCAAGTAGATGAATTTTCGTCAAAAAAGGTGATATTTTTTAACAAACGTGATTGCTTTTTTCAGCCAAAAAGAGGAATTAACAAAAAGAGTTGAATTTCTAAAAAAGAAAAATTTAAGTATAATAAAAAAAAACAGTTACATTTTTAACCCAAAAGATGGAAATTCCTAAAAAAATATTACTTTTCTAGAAAAAAAATGTAAAACTAAAAAAATATGAACTTAGCACTAAAATGATGAACCTTCCACATGAGAATGATCTTTTTACACAAAGTAAAAAAGTTCATGTTTTCAACAGCAAAATATGAATTTTTAATGAATAATGTAATAGTGGATATTTCAAAAAAAACTTTTAAATTTAAATGAAAAACAGTTGGATTTAAAAAAATATTAACAAAAATGTGAACTTTACACAAAATAGTGGAATTTTCAGCCCAAAAGGACGATTTTGTAACGAAAAAGTTTAATTTCCAACCACAAGGAATGAATTTTTAACAAAATTTTTACATTTTTAACCAAAGAATGAAATTTTCAACAAAAAATATAATCGTCGTCGCTTATCTTTCCCTCAGCCATTCTTCATTTTCTCTGACGACTAATATTCAAAGATTAGAATCAAACCTTGTAACATTTTAAACATAGAATCTTTTAGAAACAGAACTTTTTTTATTCAACATAACAACATTTTTAATTTTGTTCTATAACTTTGTCCGACCATTTATGAGTCCACCAGAAAATTAAAGCTTTCTAACATTTTAACTGATTATAATGTTTACAGTCAATTTTAAAGTTTTAAAATTAAATGCCAGGTTTATTTTAGGAATCTTCCAATGAAGAATTTCAATTAAATGCCAAAGGGAAAGGTAATTCCCTTAATTAGAAATCTGGAATTTTAGTTCGGAACTGGTTGATTCTGACTCTATTTCGTAATGCAACCAATTCTTGAAACTCGGAATGCGATAGAATTTTCGTGCGATAATACCTAGTAATTTGAGCTGTAATCGCACTCAGCAATGTAATGTTAGAACTTAATTATTCGGCTCAAATTAGTAGGATACAGGACTGGGATTATTCCATTTTTCGTACGCGTCGAATGGACCTCCGAAACGATTTGAGAATCCTTACATATTAAGCCTTGCACGTTAATATTTGCGCAATAAGTTTTGTCGCTAACATGTCGATAGATTCTTATTAATTATCAAGGGTCAACTGGACAGCATCACTGAATAATTTGATTTAAGACGATTGATAGATTTCTCAATACACTTAACTCTCGATATAAGAACGGTTTCGGACCTCATAAAACGTTTCTGTCGTATTTGGAAGCATGGTGCAACCAGATGCAATTAATGCGCTGAATGTGCGGCCCTTATGCTGTTTGCCTCGCTTGACTGAGCACCGCCTCTCTCTCGGTTCCGCGACTTAGCTCATCATGAAACTGCCAAGGACATCAATTTTAGGAATATCGTATACCGGGGTTCTTACGTCGAGAGTTGAGTGTCATATCAGTGATCACAACTCGTTCCCCTTTTCCCCCTTAAATTTGGCAAATTTTCTGAAACACTTTAGATTCAGAATTTTGAGTCAATTTTCATCCTTTCTCCCTTTTTTACAAGGTTACGACTCATTTTGTTTAAGAATTATAAACATAAATTCAAGACATTAGAAAACAAGACGCTTCGAAAGAGATTCTTTTCTACAATACTAATTTTAAATACATTAAATATTACTTTTTATACTATTGCATGAAAAAATCTCTGAGACTGGGCCGGTTTTGGAGCTGAAGGAGGTGGGGAATTACCCAGATAGAGTGCCTTTTCGTAGAAAACGCTTTTGTTTGTTCGCGCCTGTGCGAACGCCGCTCACCCCGCGCAGCTCCTTTTACTCCTAAGTGCGTCGCGGCGTCAATTCTCGGAAGGACTACATCAGGGGGCCTTATCTCTAGGGTTCACTGTATATTTTAATAAAACAGAGATTTTTTTCGTTTAAATGACTTTGATGTAGGTACTGATATTAAATATACATTCGAATGCTTCAAGTTTCTACTATTTCAAGTTAAAACATTGCATTATCAACAAAGTAGATGAATTTTTGACAAAATTATTGAAATTTCAAACAAAAAGATTAATTGTTCTTCAAAAAGTACGATTTCTCAACCAAAGAATAAGTAATTTCACTCAAACGGATGCATTTATACTCGAAAAAGGCGAAATTTCTACCAAAATAGATGAATTTTCTAGACACGAAGACGAATTTTTAACAAAATAGTTAAATTTCGAACCAAAAAAGATAAATTCTCAATAAACCACAGACATTAACTTAAGTAGTTAAATTTGTAGTAAAAAAAGATTCAACCAGAAGAGATTTCGATTAAAAGTTAATATTAAAAACAGTTGAATTCACCCCAGAAAGACGAATTTTCAACCCAATAGTTGATTTTTATGCCAAAAAAGTTCAATTTTAAACTGATCCATTGTATTTTTAACCAAAAAATATGAAATTTTCACTAAAAGAGTTAAATTTTTGAAACAAAACTACGAATTTTTAAAGAAACAGTTCTATTATTACCCAAAAAAGATATTTCAATCAACACATAACAAAAATCAATTATATTGTTAAATTTTCAGCCCGAAAGTATTGGTTTTCAACAAAAAAGTTCATTTTCAACCGAATATTTTAATTTTTAACCACGAGAGTTAAATTTTCGAACAGAAAAGATGCATTATTATCAACAAATGTAATAATTGATATATCAACCAAAAAAAGATTATAATTCTAAGTAAAATAGTTGAATCCTCAACTAAAACAAATTTTCATTTCACAAGTTGCATTTTTGAAGTAAAAAAAATTGTAAATTTTCACCAAAACAGGTGAAGTTTTGAACTGAAAAGACAATTTTTGGAAAAAATAATGAAATTTCGAACAAAAAGGAATTCTAGTCAAGGAGGAAGCCAATTTTATCCAAATTATTGAATTTTCAAGCCAAAAAGACTAATTTTCAAACGAAACGGTATATTTCAACCAGATATTGGAATTTTAAACCAAAAATAATAACTTTTTATCAAAACTGTTGATTTTTTAACAATTAAATGAATTTTAAAACAAAAAATTTAAATTTTTAATCAAATGATAAAATTTTTAACTAGAAACCATTATTACTCAACAAAAAGTATAAAAGTATACTTTCAACCAATTTGAGTGAAAAAACAAAAAAAAATGGCAATATAGAAATAAGACTGTGAAATCTGTGATGAATAAATATAAACTTTGATTCATTGTTTAAAAGTTTTAAAATATCCAATAAAATATGTGAAACAGTATATCAGTTGTGGTTATAGAAACAAAATTGTGTAAATCAAAAATAATATGCATATTAAAAAAAATGCATTTTCGTAAATTCTATTATATTTTCGTTTTTGTAATTTATTTTTTTATACTACAATATTTTCTAGTTAAGATTAAAAAATATTTTAAAATATGAGAGCTTTCAATACATAAAATACATTTAATACATTTAAAAAAAAATTAATCGAGCATTTTTTAATTCAGTTGTTTATCTATTTTTCAAACTTTTATCTTCTTGAATTCTTTCTCATGTATTTTAATCAGTGCCGAAGTATACAATAAATTCTTGAAAGATAGTTAAAAAAAGTTGAAAAAAAGAAGAATGACTTAAAAACTTGCTAAATAAAAGGGGATACTACTAGCGGGCACTTTCGTTTTTAATAATAAATAAGATCACCTGTTTTGAAAAAATCCACCTTTTTATCTAAAATTGAATTACTAATTCGCTGCGATTCTTGTAATACAATAAAATAAAAGTTGCAATTCAAAGTTTACCACTATTCAGCAGTATCGAGAATTCTAGTAGTTTGCGCGAGTGTCCCATGCAAATTCAAACTATCCAGATACACACATAAGCTTGTGAACTAAAAATACAATGCAATCGATGCACAAGGTTGGCTGGCAAATATTAGAATATGCCCTCTTGTATCAACTCCCACTTCGCACTTCCGGCACAAAAACAATATTATTTTCATTATATACACACATTCTTTTAACAATGACTTAATTAACAATTGAACAATATTTTTCGAAGAAGTAATACTTTCAGCTTGAAAAAAGTGACATGAATAGAACGAATTTAAGATTTCCAAGTGAATAATGTTCAGTCTGTTATTTATATTTCACAGCTTTCAAACGGTAGACTAACAGAAAAATTAAATTTACTCATTAAAGTACAGTAAGAAATGGTGCATGCATTATTCGAATTTAAAAACAAGTAAAATCGTTTCGAGACCTTCTAATAGTTAGAAAAAAATATTCCAATTTTTAACTAAAAAAATATATTTTCAGCTAAAATAATAAATTTGCAAATAAAAAATCTGCCCGCTGCTCGGGCATATTTTTAGCGGCTGTTGTTTCTCGCTCTTCGCGCTCGGTCTTTGTATTTCCCCCTAATTTGTGCACAAAACTTTTAAAATTAAGGGTTAAAGCATCGACAACTGTCATTTGGTGATCAATAATTTTCTTTTGTTACAACTCCTTCGGCTTTAAAGAACACATTCTCATCACGCATCTCCTCCTTCGCTCGATGTTATCCAAAATGTAAACTTTTCTTTACCAGGTTTCACACTATTATATCAAATACATAGTATATTTATTTATGTGCCTGGGTCTAATAACAAATCTTCAAAAGAAACATGTTTTTTGAACAAAGTAGTTCAACATTTAACTACGTAGTCCACTTTTAAACCAAAAGAGAAGAATGTTTAACAAAGCATGTGGTCCAATCCTCAACCAAGTGGATTAATTTTCAACCAGTTAGATTTTTAACCAAAAAAGATTAACTTTCTACCAAAAGAGGTGAATTTTTGAACCTACAAGACGAATATTTGTTCGAACTCGGACACTTTATCGTTTCGTGGTCGACCTAACTCACCGTGTTATGCATATGTCGTTCATTTTGTTTTGATTTTGGATTTAAAAAAAATACTTGAGGTTCTGTCGGCCTTTAGGAACTTGTTCTCATTACAGCACTCGCATTCCGCGCTCGATTTTTTATATGTGTTTCTATATCTCTGTAATAAACGACATAATAACAAAAATTTGAATAATCGATTTGTTAATAACATATGTAATGTGAAAAAACGGTGATTTCTATTTTTAAAAAAGTTACAGGGGATTTTTTAGGTCCTTTTGAAGAAAATAATTTTTCTTTAGGAGCTTTTTCTGCATGTTGCACAGTTTGGCGAGAAAATCGAATTTGTTGTTTCATAAAAAGCTTTATCAATATTATAACAAATAATTTTAGTTTTCTTGAAAAATTGTATGAAATAAATTTGAAGATCTTTTTTAAATAAAAAATTTTTTTTTCTTAACATGTGTTTCCCAGAGTTTTACTATAATTGAGTATTTTATTTTGATTACACTTTTCACAATTAAAATAAAAACTATGCATCTTACCGAAAAATGATTTTTGCATTTTTTTATCTTATTGAGATGGAAAATTTTTCTGAACATTTTTTGTACTTTAAATATTTTGCCCGTAAAAATTATTTTTTATTTTTTTTTTTCGTATCCAGCATATTTAACCGAAAAAATGAATATTTAAATAGGATTTCGATGGGTTGAACCAGATCGGTTGATGAAATATGCCTGCTTGACTAACTTGTTCTTTCTTTTTAGGCCTCAAGAAAAGTGTGAAAGCTCAATCACATCTGATCAGTCCATCGAAAATTATCGTGACTGCAGACAACAGACTGACAGAGAGACAGAAAGACTGACAGGGTTAAATCAGAGAGACATACTGCCAGACTGAAAGATAAATTAATAGAGACTATTAACAGAGAATAACTGACAGAATATCTAAGAAGATACATTTTTTAGAAGAAAGTTTAATTTTCAACCCAAAAAGTTGATTTTTCAACAAAAAATGGCTCATTTTGACGTGAAATTTCCCGCTCTTTTTAAATCCGCAGTCAAAAACAGGTGGTCTCATTTAAGAAAAGGGTCTTTCTTCTATTTGACCTTGAAAATTGAACTCGAAGTCAAAATTGATGGTACAGTCAAATGTCACCCTCGGTCCTGGTCAACCTTTGTCCGAACTATTTCTTTGTAGATAAACTATTTTAGAAGATATTTGGGATTACAGAGTAAAATGGGTGACAGTGTATATCGACCTCTTCTCGTAAAGCTCGAACGCTAAGCACTCAATATTTTGTATCAACTACCACACTCACTGTTTCAGGGCAGCAGCGGTTCTAAAATAAGATTATAATCATGTGCGATAATTTCAGTTATATGCATCGTCTTCTGATCGCAATAGTCAAACGCTAAGAGCTAAATATTTTTAATAAACAGCAGCACTCACAGTTTGAGGGCAAGATCGATCCTAAGATAGGGTCTTAATCATGTGAAATTGTCTTAATCATATATATCGACCTCTTCTCACAACGGTCGAACGCTAAGCGCTCAATATTTTGTATAAACTACAACATTCACTATTTCAGGACAGGAACGGTTCTAAATAAACGTCTTAATCATGTGAAATTGTCTCAATCATATATACCGACCTCTTCGCGTAACGGTCGAACGCGAAGCGTTTAATATTTAGGATTAAGTGAAACACTCACAGTTTCAAGGCAGCAAGGATTCCAAAATAAGATCCTTATCAAGTGCGTTTGTGCCAGTCATACCGTGGTGCGCAAAAGTTTTGGGCCAAACATATTTTTGACTATATCTGGTGAATAAAAGCAGTTGAGAAAAATTGAATATATACAAAATTTCAGTATTTTATTGAACTACAAAACTACAACATTTACATATTTTTAATGAAGTTTGTTGACAATTCCACTCACATTGTTTGTAACGACAGTGTTAAAAAATAATGGGCCACACTTATCCCATAGGTTCATAAGATAGTTAACGTTCATAAAATCAACAAGAAAGTTATTGTTCTGTTGCTTATTGACTAATACTTTGTAGCCATACCCTTAGTAGCAATTACAGCATCACATCGTCGAGGCATTGAATCAACTAAGCGTTTGACGTAGTCTTTCGGTATATTTTCCCATTCTTCCTGAAGAGTTCGCCATAAGTCATCCTTGTTCGAATGTTTCTTCATTCCAACATGTCTTCCTAGTGTGTCCCACAAATTTTCAATCGGATTTAGGTCTGGAGATTGAGCTGGATGATCCAGAAGCTTCACTTTTCGCCCTTTCAAAAATTCTTGAACCAGCTTCGACTTATGTTTCGGCTCGTTTTCTTGCTGGAAAATCCAATTTTTGAGCATTTTTCTTCTAGAATATGGTAACATTTTTTCTGCCATAATATCTCGATACATAACTTTGTCCATGATGCCTTCTTGGGCAGTGGACCTACTCTTTGCGAAGACATAGCACCCCAAACCATGACTGATCCACCTCCGTGTTTGACTGTTGGAATTTGATACCGAGAATCGTATCTGGTATTTTTCGGACGTCGAACATACTTCTTACCATCACTTCCGAATAGATTGAACTTCGATTCGGCAGAAAAAAAGTAATTTATCCCACTGCTCCGGAGTCCAGTGTTGGTATTTCTTCGCAAAATCCAAACAGGCCTTCTGATTCTTCTTTCTGATCAAGGGTTTCTTAACAGAAACGCGTCCGAACAGTCTCATATCGTTCAAACGACGAGCTACAGTGCTCCTACTCACGTTGGCAAGGTTTTCATCGCGGAGTTCATTGGCAATTTCAGATGCTGTCTTCTTGACATCAATTGTTGATTTGCGTTTGATGATCTTGTCAACACGAATTGTCGTTTTCCGTGGTCTACCAGATCGTGGGAGGTCCAGTAGACTCTGGGTAGTACTGAATTTCTCAATTAATCTATTTACAGTACTCTTACCAATTTTCCATGAGGCAGCAATTTCACGAGAAGTCCTTCCTTGTTCAGAAAGATTTAACACAGCTTCCCGAATCTCATGGGTCGTACGTCTAGGCATTCTGACTCCAGAATGACTTGATCTGATAGGTTAAGCAATTGACAAACGCGAGGAATCGAAGTTGTTACCACAGCATCGCTTCTAGAGATATCTGAACATAGTGGCCCAATACTTTTGCACACGTCAATATGGAATATAATCGAAAAAAACAATGGATTTTTTTTTCAAAACTTGTTACCTACCTTAATGTTTGGTACAAATAGTATACATAATTCCCGCATCAATGGATTTTTACTCGAGTTCGCCTTTGAAGGAATAGATCAGAAAAACAATGTGGCCCAAAACTTTTGCGCACCACTGTATATACCGTACTCTTCTCGTAACGTTCTCACTTGATCTTGATCTTATTTTATCATCTTTGCTGCCCTGAAATAGTGAGTGTTGGATTTAATTAAAAATATTGAGCGCTTCGCGTTTGAATGTTGTGATAAGTGAGCGATATATATGATTGGAGCAAGAGAACTTGATACTAACCTTATTTAATAACCTCTTCTGACTTGAAACAGTGAGTGTTGCCGTTATTTTAAAATATTGAGCGCTTTGGGTTTGAACGTTGCGAGAAGCGAGCGATTCATATGATTGGCATGAGAGTACTTGATACTGATCTTATTTAGGCACCGTTGCTGCCCTTAAGTTGTGAATGTTTCAGTTAAGTCAGAATATTGTGCGCTTAGCGTTCGGACGTTGCGAGAAGAGGACGATTCTTATGATTGACATTACCGCACTGGATACTGGCCCTAGTTTATCACCGTTGCTTCCCCGAAATAATGAGTGCTGCAGTTGATTAAAAATATTTAGCGCTTAGCTCGGCATTTAGCGTTCGGCCGTTGCGAGAAGCGCGCTGCGGGAAACGAACGTAATGTTTACCACATATTAATGCGTGATACTGATTTTGTCGACGTTTTTGCTTTCCATGCTTTGCGGATATTTTATTGGGCCCTTATAACCTACAAAATTACCAAGTTATAATCAAATCCACCAGAAGACATTTTTCCATGTAGTATGTGCGGGGTCCTTTTTGACAAAATCAAATTTTCAACATAATAGTGGAGTTTTAACCTACAAAGATGAATTTTCAAAACAAAATGTAATAATTGATATTTCAGTCAAAATGGATGAACTTTCTACCAAGATAAATATATTTTAAGACCAAAAAAATGAATTTCCAATCATGAAGATTAAGTTTCTACCAAAAAGATGAATTTTCAAGACGATACTTTAGGTTTGAAACAAATAGTTTAATTATCAACTAAAATATATAATTTTTTAACCAAAGAGATGAATTTTGAACTGAAATAATGATGCATGAATTTTCAATATAAATGCGCAGTATTTTATTAGAATTTTCAATATAAATTTAGATAAACTTGCAATATTGGAATTTATCGAAATTTAAAAATCTAACTACATAAAATCGGCTTGATTTCTTTAGATTCATACAATCTTTAAAATAAAAATTACTCCTTTTCTGGAATAATAAGAACATTATTTTTATTATATAAAAAAAAATTTGAATCGTGTTTTATTGCACCATTGAACAATCTCTTTGAAAGTATATTTTCAGTTTGGAAAAAGTGACATGAATAGAATGAGTTGTATATTTTCAAGTGAAGAATTTTGAGGCTTTTATTTATATTTTCCTGCTTTCAAGGGGTAGACAAACAGAAAAATAAAACTAACTGAGAAAAGTACATAAAGAAATGATACATGTGTTGTTCGAGATTCAAAGCAAGTAAAATCGCTTTTAGACCTCTTTCTAGTGCTAACAAAATAGTCCAATTTTCAACTGAAGCGACAAATTCAAACTACAGTTATGTATTTTCAACAGGTTCATTTTCATAAAAAAAATTTGGATTTTCTACAAAAAAGATTAAGCTGCAAAAAAACAAGATTAGTTTTCTACTAAAAGGCGAGATTTATATTAAAAAAGATCAATTTTCATCCAAAGATGGAAGTTACACTTACAGTTTAAAAATAATAGTATAAAAAAATTATCGAAATAGTTAAGTTTTTAACAAAAAATGACTTCTCTATGAAAGATTTAATAATTGATATTTCAAAAAAAGAGAAAACGATTTTTCGTATAGTTGATAGAATAGTTAAATTTTCAAGCATTAAGATGAATTTTCATTGAAGAACACTAATTTACTACTAAAAAGACGAATTTTCAACAAAATAATTTAGTCTTTAAACACACAGTTGAAACATTCGAATTTTTTGAAATAGTGAACAATGTAACGGTACATAAAACAAGCTTAACTTCTTTAGATTATTTTAATTTTCAAAATATAATCAAATAAGTTTAGAACCTCTAATTTCCAACAAATATACATTTTGCGTGTCCTTCTGTATCAACTTACACTGAGAATTCACGGAATAACAACATTATTTTATTTATAAACAACTTTTATGGTTTCTTAGACCCGGACAAAACGTTTACAGTTTCGACCGGGTGTTCGTTCTTCCCCCATACTTTTTCGAATGTGGGTAATTAAGATAAAGTGAAGATAAATCAAGGAAGGGGAACTAGGGAAAATGAGGGAAAATAAGAACAAAAGTAGTGGACGTGATGGAAAGGGAAGCAGGGGAACCGAAGTAAAATTAGGGGATAACAAGTAAGGTGAATGAGAAAAATAAAGTTGGGGGATAAGTGGAAATAAGGGAAGGGGAAGTAGCCGGAATAATGAGAAATTAGTGGTAGGTGAATCAGTAAAATAAAGGGAAATAAGAGAAGGAGCAGTTAAGTTGATAGCAAATGAGGGGAGGGTAAGCAGTCGGAATGATGGGAAATTCGTGGTAGGAAAGTATGGTAAGTGAATGAAAAGTGGGAAAGTGAGGCGAAATAAGGAGAGGAGAAGGAGGTGAAGCGATGGAAAATGAGGAAAGGGGAAGTAGTGGAAGTTATGGGAAATTAGAAAAAGAAAGTATAGCAAGTAAATAAAGGGGCGGGAATTCAGGGGAAATAAGGGAAAGAGAAGTAGTTGAAATGATGGGAAATGAAGGAACAGGAACTAGATGAAATGGAGTAAGAGTAGAGTGGAAGTATGGGAAGTAGTAGAGAAGTAAGGCGAAAGATAGGTAGGGAACTAAGAAAGAGAAGGGGGAATGAGGGTAAATAAAGTATAGGAAATGAAGGATGGAAAAATGAGTGGATATTAAGGAGGGGATGTAGGGAAAGTAAGTAGAAGCGATTGTAGGAGAAATTATTAGAAATGAAGGTGATTTAGAGAGGAGAAATTAATATTGAGGAACAGATAAGAGCAAGAAGTAGAGGAGAAATAAGTTGTGGAAGGCGCGCAGCGAATGGTGAATTGAGGGGTAGGAATTGTTTTTCAGAATATTATTTCAATTTGAAAAACGTGTCATGAATATAACAAATTGTAGATTTTCAAGTGTAAAATTTTGAGAATTTCATTTATATTTTACTGCTTTCAAGGGGTAGACAAATAGAAAAATTAGCCTGACTGATAAAAGTAAATCAAGAAATGGTGCATCTGTTCCGAGTTTCAAAACAAATAAAATCGCATTGAAACTTTTTTTATAGCGAACAGTGCACGCTAATTAAAAATGGTATTTGTACTGTCGTATATAAGAGAGAGAAGCATAGATTTCTTTCATAAGGACAGCGTCAAATTATGGAAAATAGAAAATGAAATACTCTTTTCTCCTACGTCAAGCATAGTTAACAGGATCCATGCATAAAGTATGCAGACTGCATACTTGAGTTATTCTCTTTCTCTTATTTTGCTCAACTTCAAATGCAACGGAAAAACAAGCAAATCATTCCCGCTAATATTAACTATTCTCTGGTATAAATAAACTATTCAGAATCCTCCTACAAAATGCAAAATATCTTTTACAAATCAAAAACAATCTTCTGTCAAGGAAATAAATTTCTTTATTTCACGTCTTTGTAAAACACAATTTTTCAGCTGAGCAACCTGAATATTATTTAAGATTGTTTTAAATTTAAAATTCAAACATCAAAATTCTAAGATGGACGAAAGTCTTCATTTTCAAAACTCCCTGATTTTCTCTGGCCAATTTTCCATTGTCACTGACCATTGATATTCAAAGACCTTCAATTTAATCTTGTACAATTCTTCAAATTGAATCTTGTGTAAATCGAAAAGTTAAATAACTTCACATTTATTTATTTTAACCAAAAAAGATCAGTAGTCTACACTACAAGATGATTTTTCAAACCGAAAAGTGGGATTTTTAATAAAATATGTAAACTTTAAAACAATAAGCTGAATTTTTAACTATTTTTTCTGTACAGCTTTTGAATGTATAACGCGAAAATATAAATTTTCAACAGAAAAGTTTTATATCTGAAAGAGGACTTTTGAACTAAGAAAGATACACTTTCAACCAAAAAATCGAAAAGTTACATTTTCAGTTATAAAAATTAAGTTTCAACAAAACAGTTAAAGCTTCAACCAAAGAGATGAACTGCCAATAAGCACAACAAAATATTTAACAAAATAGTTCAATCCTTACCTAAGTAGTTTAATTTTTTAAAATTAATTTTCAACAAAATAGTGAAACTTTTAACCAAAGAGATGGATTTTCAACCAAAGAAAAGAATTGTATTACTAAAAAGATGAGTTTAAAAAAAACTAATTGAATTTGCAAACAAGAAATATATTGCATTTTCACCCAAAGAAGACGAAATGTCAAAGAAGAAAATTAGTTTTCTACAAACAAAACAAAAAAAGACCTTTCAACTAAAATTATGAACCCTCAAAAAAATTTTTTTTAACAAAGTGATTGAACCTTTAAGCAAATTGGTGAAGTTTCAACGAAAAACATGAATTTTCAAAGAATAATGTAATAGTGGATATTTGAATAAAATTAGGTTCTAATTTTTAACAAAATAGTTTAACTTTTCCCAAGAACAGACATTTAAAATAAAAAAAAAGATTAATTTTTAACAAAATAGTTAAACTTTGAACCAAATAGATCAATCTTCAACTAAAGTGACAAGTCTTTGATTGGAATAGCTAAATTTCCAGATAAATAAATGAACTTTCAACTAAAATAATCATTCTTGAACGAAAAATTATTTATGAACAAACTATTTCAACCTTTAACCAACTAGTTTATTTATAGACCATCAAATATGCATTTTCACTGGAAAATGTAATAGTAGATATTTCAAGTAAAAATCTTTTAATTTTAGATGAAAAACAATTGAATTCAGTCAAAAAATACGAACTTTCAATGAAATAGTTGAGCTCGCCACCAAGGAACCAAAAACCTGAAATATCTACCAAACCAGATAATTTTTTAAACAAGACGACAATAAAAAATTCAAATTTTCAATCCAGAAACATTTCGTGTTGAATTTTAAACATTAAACAATAAATTTTCAACAATCAAGTTAATTTTCTACTAAAATAGTTGAATTTTTAGCCAAAAAAGATGACGTTTCAACAAAATTGATAAGCAATAATAAGAAATATAAATAAAAAGTAAATAAGTTACCAACAAGAATATTAATTATATCAGAGTGGTTGCAAAACTTTATTCTCAAAATATGGTTGTTTCCAAAGTCAGATATCATTTTTCCAATAAATCGATCTTATTGTATATAAAATTCTATTTATAAAAACGCCCATAAAATATTTTCACATATTGTTTACTATTTTTAATTTAATGTTGAAGTATGAATTGTTTATCATGATGTTTATTGGAGGGCTCCTTTAACGTCAACGGGGTAGGATTTGCCACCAATCACAGCTCACGTAATAGCGATTCTCAAATATCTTTTTCTGTGCCGATGTTTTGTTTTCGTTATGTACACATCGAAAATAGAAGTCGCAAAATATTGTTTAAAAAAATATCACAGCAGGATTTCTTAAAAACCAAAAGAGAAAATCTACCGAAAATAGATATATTTATGGTATGTATAAAGAATTCATTGAAAAAGTACTTAGATGTAGTCATGTTTACTGAACAATTCGTAAATGTGAACGATTTTAAAATGTGTTAATAATTGCAATTACTTTTTTCCTGCAACATACTACTGACTCTTAAACCAAATATTACAACAGTATAACTTTTTATGTCACATAATCCTTAACAAATAAAGCTATCAAAATAGTCAGAATTAACAGCAGACCGTGGCCTAACCTCTTTATCATCAGTTTCACATCGTCACATTGATAGATAATTATGAGAACCTCTGAGTCACGCGACACCCACGCGAAACCAATTTGAATAAGTGTTTTACCGCCTTCAATTTTTAATAATTTTTTTCCGTTGAACGACACAAAAAAATATATAACGCACCTACGATTCAGATTAAAATTACGCATTAAAAAATTATCTTATCTAAAATCGTGAAACAACCCTTTTGATTCATATTTTCATGACCAATTTTTCATTTTCCCTGACGTGACTTTTCCCTGATTTTCAGGGTTTTTTGGACCTACACCCACCCAGAAATGTTATGGTTTCAATTTTTTTACATTCTCATTATTTATGATTGAGAAACTAGAATTGCTCGAAATTTCACACCTCCGTTTTTTAACGGAAATTCACGTTTTGAGATCCCCTGAAGCCAAAATAAATTTTTGGCGATGGTGTCTGTATGTCTGTCTATCCGCCTATAAATATGATTATTCTCAAAGAAATTGACGGATCAAATCGAGCTTTGACACACTTCTTTTATGTTCTAAAAGAAAGAACGAATTCGTTAACCAGCATTATTTGATCAATTATTATGGTTTTATTAATCGAAAATGCTATCAGAAAATAGAATATTCCCTTTTTACGCTACAGGAAGAGAGAGATGTAAAAAGTTTAGAAGAAGAAATGAATATTTCCACAATATCTACAATTTATATTTAAATCACTTTTTGATAGGACTCGTTTTTTTGTTACTATCAAAAAAGTAAAAAATTAAAATGCTGACCCAAGCTATTTTATATCGAACTTCTGTTTTCGGGTTTATTTTTCAAACATGAACTGCAGATTTTTTTTAAAGACCTATAATTTTTCCATTCACGATTTTTTTCACTTGATATTTTGGTTTTATTTATCGTAAATACTGTGGAAAAATAAAAAAATTCAAATTATGAGCCAAATGAAGCCAAATATGGAGGCTCAAAGAGGAATTACAACTTTTAAAAACTCATGCAAAAATTTTATAAACATTTTTTGAAAGATTTTTTAAAGATGAATTGTAGCTTTTTAAAATACCTATTATTTTTCTCAACAATTTTTTGATAAAACTTGGTATTTTGGGATTTTCGTCTAAAATAATATGAAAACATCAAAAATTCAAATTTTGAAACTACGCAAAATATAGAAAAAAGTATTATAGAATAATTATAGTTTTTAAAATGCTGATATAATACAAATCGTATGAGAAATTTTACATTTATTTTTACAGTTCTGCGGGTAATCAAGAAATTTACGAAATACGCCGATTTGGGAAAAAATACAGTTGGATGAATCGTTACTCATACACTTGTGGTATTTTCACGTATACGAGATACAAAAGTACTTTACAGCAGCTGAGATTTTATGGGCTCTTACCAGTCGTGAAAATATTGGACATAAAAATATTTCACAATTTTATAAAGAAGCCGTTTTAAAGCAAGTTTTATTTTTGTAACAATGTGCTACTTGAAATGATATATGCATCATTATACGAATACATCAAAGATATATTTTGTATCTGTAGAATGACTGGCACTTAGTGCCTAACTCGCTTCTTTGAAATATTATATCGCATCATATAATTTGGTATCGTTTTTTATGAGAGGATTCATATTGAAAATCGATCAAGCTTTTCCTGCTCTTTTAATGTTGTAATATAATGACGATATTTTATATTACAGAGATATAATACTTTAAAAAATCTAGTACTAGGCGCAATTACGGAGACAAAATTGCATATAAAACTAGCAGGTCAAAGTAGGTGAATTTAATGAAATTCCTTTAACAGGAACGCCCCACTGAATACATGTAATGAAAATGAAAATGCAATAAAAGAAACAGAATAAATACTAAAAAAATTAATGAAAATCGTGCAGTAATTTTCGTTCAAGGTTATTTTTTTAATTTTTGAACTTGAAGCCCGATTGCAAAATAAAAGAAAACAATGAAATGCAATGAAAGGACTAAATGAACTATATAAATAAAAAAGAATTGAATTTAAATTAGTTAATCAAATTTTCTTAACTTCTTGATAAAAATCGTATATCTGGGGTGGCAACAAAACGTTATTTTCAAAATTTCCTGCTTTTTCCCTGGCCAATTTATGAATAATGTTAAGTTTTAAACAATTTAAAAAAGATTTAAATAAAAAAATGGAAAATTTAACAAAATCTTTGAATTCTCCAACTTCAAAGATAAATTTTCGAACAAATGGTTGAATTTTCAAACAAAAAGGATTAAACTTCTACAAAAAAAAGTTTTATTTTAAACCAAATAATCGAATTCTTTAGAAGATATTTGAACTTTTAGCCTAAAAAATGAAGTTTCAATTCAAAAAGACTAATTTTTTGTCCAAACCGACAAATGATCAACAAGATATTTGAATTTTGGACCAGAAATGATTACTCTTTGACCAAATACTTGAATATTCAACATGTTACAGACTTAAAAAAAAAACTAAACTTAACCCAAAAATAGTTTCATTTTTAAGCAAATAGTTCAAGTTTAAAAGCAAAAAAAATTTTTGAACAAAATAATAAAATCTTTCGTTTAGAAAGATGAATTCTTAACAAAAAAAATGTAATAGCTGATATTTTAACTAAAAAATATGAAGTTTCTATCCAAAGAGATGAAAATTTAAAAAAAGACGAATTTTCAACGGAGAAGATTAATTTTCTACCGAAAAGACGAATTTTCAAGATAATAGTTAAATTTTTAACTAAAATTATTAATTTTCTACAAATAAATATTTTTTGGTCAAGAAAGAAAAAAATTAGTAAATAAATAAATATATAGTAAATAAATAGTAGTAAAAAATTACATTTTTCCCAATTGACTTATAAGCATTTATAATAAAATTTATAACAAAATTATTGCAAACAAATCTAATTATTAATATTATTAATATTATTAATATTACATTCTCAACACAATAAATATATATGGAATTTTTTATCGAAAAGGATTTAATTTCAAACAAAAACCGTTGCATTTTAAACCAAATAGTTTCATTTTTAGGCCGAAAAGACAAATATTTTATAAAACAGTTGAATTTTTAAAACAAAACAAAAAATTAATTTTCAACCAGAATATTTGAAGTCTCTATTAAAAAATGAATTTTCAATCCAGAATATTCAACTAAGTTCTCGAATTGACAAACAAAAAAGATTAAACTTTAACAAAAACTTGTTGTATTTTCGACCAAATATTTGAATTCTTAAGCCTAAAAGACCAATTTCTTTAAGAAACTAGTTGAATTATTAACCAAAAAGATGAATTTTCAACCTGAAAAAAGATGAAAAATAAAAATAAATAAAAGATTAATATCTAATCCAAAAGTATGAATTTTGTATCCATTAAGATTCTTTTTCTATAAAAATCTGACAAATTTCCAGTTTTTAAAACACTTTTAACATTAAATTTTTTATAAACGGAATAACACAATTTTAGATTGAAATTAAATTTTTTTTAAATTATTATCCTTGACAGTTATTTCACGTGCCTCTTATAGAAAAAAGACACTGACTTGCACAAAAAATAAAAAATCCCCGAGTTTTTCCAGACCAATAAAATTCACTTTTCCTTGATTTCCATGTTTTTCCTGAATTATGGCAACCCCATTATATCTTCTTTTTAGAGTTGTGAATCCTACAAAGTTGACGTACAATTTTCAGATACATAACTTTTAAATTTGTAGAGTCGTAAACTTTCCTATCAGAACTCTTCGCGGTACTTTGCCGAAAGGGAAACGTGTAAACATTACGTCGAATCCTTTTACAGAAAAAACAAAATGTAATACTCACTGCGATTTGAGAGTAATCTTTATCTGCAAAAAAATACCTTCACGTGTTAAGATTTAACCACTACATGAAAAATGTTAACCATGTCAACTCTATTGAACCTTGATTTGTTTTGATTCAAAAAATCCAATGTATAATTAAAAATTACCCGAAACAAAAATTCACTTCTGTTTTTTTTCTGTGTTATGAGAGCAATAAAAAAATGAAAAAAATTAAATTTTAAATTATAAAATTTATTATCTTCGAAACTTATTCCAAGTGCATATTCCTAAAATCACCTGACTGGTGCGAGAAATTGTATTCCCTGAGTTTTAGGTTTTCCAGATTTACGATCACACTGATACGATAAGTCCTTTTTCGAGTTCTAAATTTTACAAAAAGTCGACTTAAAATATTCAGACACAGAACTTTTAAATTCGTCGAGTCGTAAACTTTCCTATCAAAACCCCACCTGGTACTTTTCCGAAAGGTAAATGTGCACGGTTGTGCGAAACAGCAAAACTTCAAGCTATTTAGCTGTCTTGCCTTAGAACTAAGAACGGTTCAGCAAGCCGGTGCGAAAATTCCAAACACCAGTAATTCTCTCAAACTGACATCAAGGAGCGGAATAAATTTACTCTTGTACATGGTACAGTAAAAACTGGGGGAAAGTGTTCTTGATAAAGGAAAGTGAAAAGTAAAAGGAAAAAAGGAAAAGGATAAAAAATAAAAATAGGATATAAAAGAGCGCTTTAAGCGCGGAGCGACCAAAGAGGAAAGTCTTTAGCATGCATTGAATTACTCTTTGCTCGGTACCACTTTTGCACTACCTTTTTTGTTTTTCTTCTTCCTTCCTGTCGAGTAACTTCTTGCCATCCACATCCCACTTTCGGCCCGGCGACGAATCGAGATGCTTTTTCATGCCTAACACTACTTTCACCTCGAATGAGAGTCTCTCGTTTTTCCTCTCTGATTTTTCCACAGCTCTGCAGCGCTGCTCTTTGCTGTTTTTCTGATATTCGATGCTAGCTATTGCCTGTGTACTTTATGGGATGAATGGCCTAATTTGATCAAATTTTTCGCGATGTATTTTAAAAAAATAAGAATTTAATTTCGGGTTTCAGATCATTACAAAATCTAATTTATTGGCAAGGTATTTGGAATAATTTAATTTCAATTTCAATTTTTTTATAGAATTTAAAGGTTTTCAGAGAAAACTCCGGATAAAATTATTTCAATTTGGAAGCTTTAGTTCGAAACAGAAGAGAAATAAAGAAAACATGGAATTATAATACAATATGTATATTTTATTTATATTTTATAATTATATATTCATATATATTTATATTTTATAATTGGAATAAAATTTTTAGAATCTTTAAGTTAAAAAATGAACTATTTATATTGAAAAAGTGACCAACAGTAACTAATTTCTAATCCAAGAAGTGACTAAAAGTGACAAATATGCATTAATAATCTGATTAGCGTTTTCAAATTTTTTAATAATTCAAAGGAATTTGATGAAATTTATAAGAACCCCAGGTTATTTTAACAAATTGAACACAAATCCATTAGACTTTAAAATAATTCACATAATTTGAACAAGTCAAAAACATCAAAAAAAAATTGCGTTCATTTCAGTAAAACTGGACACGGTGCGCCTCGATCTGCTTTAACCCAAAAGGGTCAGTTTTTTTCGGAATATACTTCTGCGATGCCCCAAGGAAAATTACTCATTTCCCATGCATATCTGGTAAAAACTGCTAAATAATTAATTGAAGACTTGAATTTGAGTAAACCTAAGAAACATTGCTCTACACTTTTAAAAATTTATGTTAGAAACTTCCACTACATGTATTGGAAGTTTATTTCCGAAACGTAAGGCAACGATGCAATACACAATGTTGTAGTTTCCAAATTCTGGCATTGGTCTGCTACCTTACATGTCTTGGAATTTTATAATACAAGTCTAGTAGCTGGATATCTCGACGCCTGTTGAAGAGAAAAATTAGAACAAATGGTAAATTCCAACAGCCAAAATTACTCAAAATTAAAGTCGACCTGGGGCGAGACCTGGTGCACCTGGGTCGTCGACTGACAATTTGGAACTGTTTTCATTATTCACCAAATTTAAATTTTATTAAAGTTCTCGTAGAATACGCATTAAACTACCTGGTGCTCGACCCGGTGCACCCGGATCGTCGGCTCACAATTTTTGGTAATTTTGCCTGTTTGAACAATCTAAATTTTGCAAAAATTATCGTCGAATACGTATTACACTACGTGGTGCCCAACCTAGTACACCCGGATCGCCGAATCACAATTTTCAATTATTTCGGCTGTTGAAACAATCTAAATTGTAAACAAGTTCTCGTAGAATACGTGCTAAGATACCTGGGGCGCGAACTGGTACACGCGGGTCGTCGACTACCATTTGGAACTGTTTTCATTATTCAAAAAATTTAAATTTTTTAATAGTTCTCGTAGAATACGTATTAAACTACCTGATGCTCGACCCGGTGCACCGGATCGTTGACTCACCATTTCAAGTAATTTTAGCTGTTGGTAATTTCGTTGTGCACAATGTTCGTCTTACAAACGCTCTAATACATGTATTGGAATGCTGGACGATGAATTCACGATTTACAACACTTACAATACATGTATTGCAATTTCGTCATTCCAATACCATGGTTGCAATTTTACCTCACGCTTGTATTGTAGAATTCTGGTAGATGTGTGGTAGAACACCAAACATTTTTAACAGTGTAGCTCTCATAGAACAAAAATTACGGCCTTTTGAATATGACACTTTTTTAAGAAATTTTGTTCAACATCAATTGCTAGAGCAATATTCTTTTTCTCTGCTTAAAATCAAGTCTTCTTCAATTAATTACTTAGCAGTTTTGCCAGATATGCATAGGAAATAAGTTATTTCCCCAAAAAACATATTAATATATTTTTTCATTCAAATGATTCGCTTAAGATCGAATTCTTATAACCATAACTCCCAAACTTTTAGAGATAGAAAATTCAATTTTTTTAATTTTGCGGAAAATTGCAAGCACTTTAATCCGGGTATAAGTGCTTGGTACATAGAATAAACCGGAATGAGGCAATTTAAAAAAAACTGATTTTTTCTACGTTTTTCACCATTCTTCAAAAATATTGAAGGGTTTCAAAAACGGCCAAAACGATTTTTTCTTTTTGGGCTCAAAATGTATGAGAACAGTATAATGGAATAAAAATCAAGATAAAGCAATACAAATTCAGAGGGAATTCCGAATGAATTCAAATGGATATGCAAAAAATATTCCAAAATCTCTTCAAATCTTTGAAGCCCTACGAAATCTCTTTCTTCTCGTGAATAAATTATTTACAATTCTTTAAAATATTATGAAATATCATGAAAGCTACGAAATCTGATATTTACTGAAATCTTGGAAATTTGTTAAAATACCTGGAGAAATTAAAAAAAAAATTTTTCAATTAAAAAAAGAAGTTGCATCTTCGAATAGTGGTAAATTCTTTAAAACTTTATTAAAATATCTTGAGATTTTAATAATTTGAAATCATTGACATTCTCAGAAGTCTTAGAAAATATCTTAGAATGTTTTGAAATATCCTCAAGCTTATAGATCCTATAAAATCGTTTCATGTCTTCTGAACTTCCAGGACATTTTTTAAAACACCATCAACTTTTTTTCTAAGCCCCTTAAGGGCATCTGATATTTAGGAAATTATCGTTTTTACCAGTTTTAGGTACCCTCGGCTTTTTTACTAAAATAATAAATATTTTGTGTTAAGAATTTGGGACATGACAGTAAACATGCTAACGGACGTCCCCGCACACTTTTTTGAAGGTTAATTAAAAAAAATTAATTTCCTTAAATTTTGATGTGTGTGTGTGTGTGTGTATTTCAATACAATGCTCTCCCATAATTATTCTTAAGTGCCACAGACAGCTTCGATATGACAGAGACCTACATTATGGAAATGACAAAGAGCTGAAAAATGATCATAACCTTAAAATAGTGCACACGCATAACATTTGTATTCAGCACAATAAATTTGTTTTTGTTAGTATCCCTCAAAAAAGAGTTCTCAAAAAAGCCGGGGAACTTTACCTGATTAACCACACGACGAAGTATCACATGCCCTTAAATCATTCAAATCCTTGGAAATCCGTTAACAAGTTTTATGCCCAGAAAAACTTTATAAACCTCTTTAAAATTCCTTGGTACTTTTAAAATATCCTGAAATATTTAAAATCCCTTAAATCATGGTAATTCTCTTCAAAATTCCTTAGAATTTTCTAAAATACACCATACTAAAACACATCTTACCGAGTCCCCCAATTCTTGTTAATAAATTCTAAAACAATTTTATTAAATTATCTTGACAGATTTTAAATCACTTGACATCATTTAAATTCTCAGAAATCTGATCAAATCCCTCGGAATCTATCAAAATACACTTGAACGCCAAACGCGCGAGAGGTTCAAGAATCATGATATCCAAACACACGACCGTCAAAGGGGATCCCACTTATGCGAAGCATAGATTTCGAGGTAATGCGTGAGAACATACACAAATGTACTTGCGCGCGACTCTCGGAAAGCGTGGGGGTACATGGGAGAAAATTCAACGCGCTCCTGTGGAGTTGGGGCGATAGTGTCTGTGGAACGCTCGTAACTAAACGCCTCGTACGTTCGGCGTCCGAGTGTATCCTAAAACATTATAGATTTTATAAAATCGTCTATTTTATATCATCATAAATTCTAGGAAATTCATCGAATCCCTATGAAAATTTCTTAAAATCCCTTTAAATCATGTAAATCCTTGGAAATCCCTTTAAATTTATTGAAATCAATTACAAAATTTTAAAGCTCTTGAGAATTCCTTGAGAGTATTAAACTCTTAAATTAATAAGTCGAATACATTTTCAATACAAGAAAAACGTAAAGGAAAGAAATGTAAACGTCTGTCTGGTATAGAAAATTCATTAGCCTTCTTAGTAAACAAGTAATTTAGTTTAAAAGACCTGATTATGTGACGGTATGGTACACTCTCTTAAAGTGCTCCTTACAGAAATTCCCTAACTTTCGCCATTTTTTTTTAATCGCTGAATTTCCGTGATCAACCAAAGTCATCGAATTTTGTAGAGTGTATCCGTGACCAACAAAATTCTATGACTTTTCCATTTTCCGGGGTTTCCCTGCCCTGTAGCCACGTTAAATTTAATGAGGCGAACATCGATCATATTTTTCAACTTCGACTTTTCTAGAAACTTTTTCACCATTTTTGGACATCCAAAATCAATACCACTCAAGATTTATGTCAGTAATAATTACACGCTGTGCTTGAGATTTGCAGGGATTGCAGAAAGACTGCAGATGTGTCGGAATTTGGAAAAGGGTATTTACCCCAGTGGATGGCACGTCTTGTTAGTGGTAATACGTCACATTGCATTGGCTTAAATGTGACGTCAATGCCGATTCGATGGTTGGACGAATAGAGACTGGGTATTTGTGAGCATATCTGTCGCAACGAGAATGCGATTCGGTACAAAGCAATCACCCTCCCGGAAATACGGTAGCTTCCTGTAGAGTGTAGAGGCCAAGAGGCTACCGTTGGTGGCAACAAACAGCAAAGCTGCTCTGGGATATGACTCTATTCAATAATGCGAACGATCCTCTAGAGAAGATTGGCTACCGGATCCTGGAGAGAATACAAATTCCGATGTGCATCGTTCCGGTAGCTTCATAAACCCCAATATTTCACAGTTGGCTACTAAAACCTACTTTAGACAATCACCCTATTGGTCAACTCAAACATCCATTGTTTCTACACTTAACGTGCTTCAATCATAAAAATTTCAATTTAAAAACCAGAAACAATAAGTATACTACCTTCAATACGCACAATAATAGTTAAAATTGTGTGTCGATTCAGTTCTACATCAAGCCTTTTTGGTAAATAGGGTTCGAGATAACATCCGTGTAGAAATACAAACGTGGGCCTGCACGGAGAGACTTTTGATATCAATATTTGATTTATTCTATATGTATAATTAAAATAAAATGTAAGAATTTAGGGATAAACTGGGTACTGCTATAAAGATTCCTACTATGATAAGAGATGATGATATTTCTTTATGTATTATTATAAACTTATGCGAGCCAAAATTATTATTCACGTTTAGAAAAAGTCTTATTTACTGTATGAAAATGGTGAGTGTGAAAAAGTGATAATGGTCAGTAACAAGTTTTGTAAAACTTTTAGTCAAAAGTCAGAGTTTTAAGTAACATAAGTTGTAAGAAATGTAAGAAATTTTAGTATTCTTAAATAAGAATGGGTATTGAAATGAGTACCACTAGTGATATCTGCAACAGGGATTTGCGAGAATTCTAAAAGACTGTACTAAAAACGCCCGAAGGTTTCCGAGCTATTCCGTCTGCAGTCGAACTCGCGACGATCACACCATCTGACCGACTGTACAGGGCTCATTACTTGGGATACTCCGCCAAATTTTTACAATCATGCGTGCGTTTGTATTACAAAAATGTTCGTAATTAGTAAAATTTAAATTAAAGTTTAAACTAATTTTAATTTGGAATTTTTTCATTTAAACTCTTAATAATTGACACATATAAAATAGAAGCTTTTAACACTTTTCAATTAAGTGCAATTAAACTGAAAAACCTAAACCTTCACACTTTGATAAATTGAATTGTACAAAGATTTATGGTTTAAAAATATAAATGCGCGCTATCGTTTTAAATTCTATAAATTAACACTTATCCTCAACTTCAACTCGCATTAATACAAGTGGGAAGAAATGACACATGTCCATCTACCAACTCAATAAAAACATTATAAAAAAAAATTTGCTTGGAAAATATAGATTGCAATGAATTTAGATCAATTAAAATATATTAGTTAAGACTGATTCACATAGTCTTATTGATAAATCCATTTAGTCAGTTGGTTATAAAAAATAAAACATCTAATTTGTATTTTTAATCAAAGATAAATTAATATCTTTTTAATTAATTGCAAAACACAAAAAAAAAATAAATACGATCGACCCTAATGTTAATCAAAAAATCGTCTTCACTGTTATGATAGTTGGGTCAATTAAAAAACGATATCTTCCAAAAAGAACAGCAAAGATATCATCTAACTATATCAAAAATGAGTGCATCTTCCTATTAAAAAAAATTTTAAAAAACGAATTTCCTTCCTTCCAGTTCCATAAAAACCATAACAATGAAAAAATCCCTCTTTTAAATTCAGAAAAAATCGAAAATCAACACTTCCTCACCTCCGACTCAATAATAATAATATATATACATATATATATTTTAATTATCTTCTTCTAATTGAAAAAAAAAGAAAATGAATAATTCTTTCTTCAAACACAATAAAAACCTTAAAAAATAAAAAAATAACCTCTTCAAAAAAAAAAAAAAACCGGTATCTCTTTCAACTCAATAAAAACTTTGCAAATATAAAATGTACTACCAATTTGACAAAAATTAGAAGTTTATCATTTCAAGGTTTATAAAAATTTTAAAAATACAAAACTTCACATTTTTCCACATAATAAAAATGTGAACCTAAAAAAGTTCCTCTCGCAATTGTGAAGTTGAAAGTTTAAATGTCTTGCTCTGAAATTTTTACTATTCAAGGCTTTCTATTTCAAACGATTCAGTTTCAAATTGTTTACTTTTGAATATTTGCTGTATAATTGCCCATTCAGATATTTTTTTAATTACAAATTTTCGAACTGAATGGGTTAAAAATTTAATATTATCGATTGAAACAATATTTAAAAAGAATTTTAAATAAAATAAAATCGTTTAATTAATGAATTTATTAATTTTAAGTTATTTTTATATTAAAATTATTTTATAAAGGTTGAAACAGCACATTTCAAGTTGCTTAATTATTGGGGCTTTCGTATTGAAAAAGTTGAAGTTTTAACGTCAAAATCCGTAAATTGTGTAATTTAAAACCGATTTAGAATCATATTTTGCAAAATCATTTTTGTACCATTTCTACAGCTCGAAATACACGGAGAGAACTGGTAGAGTATATGCTATTATTCGCGTTTAGTAAGCTGATTTATAGTAATAGTAACTATTCGTTGATTCAAGAACACTAAACAGCGTTGTGTTGATTCTACTGAACAGAAGAGTACGAAGGCTGTATCTGTTCAGTAAAATCGACTGTATAGCCCTCTGACGGTCCTTAGTTGTAAGTATAAAATTAACCTCTCTGATCCGCTGGCCGGCGCTGATCGCGTAAGAATCCATTCCTAGTTTTTCAAGCTGCTGACAACTAGTCTCGATAGGTGAATGGTTAGGGTCCTTGATTAGCGTGCGATAGGTTATGCGTTCGAATCCCCCTCGTTGCGTGCGAAATTTTAATTGTTAATAAAGTGTTAAAAATACGAATTACCAATTAATCATACGTAGACGCATGTATGTCTTGAAAAAAATCATGTACTTTGTGTAATTATAAATTTTTAAGGATTCTTTTTTATAATTTTAAGCGAAATTTTACTAATCACTGAAGAGTAGCATCTACTGCGCACGCAGTCGCATGTACGATTCTTGTTCAGTAGATCGCACTCATCTTCGGTATGTTCCAATGAACAGGAATTGTACGTGCGACTGCCTGCGTAATAGAAGCTACTCTTCAGCGACTAGTAGAGTCGACTCAACACGCGTTCAGTAGATTCTACTCTTGTAGTGGCCCATCCATAATTTACTATTCCGTTTAGTGGCTCTAACCCTTGCAAGGGTAGGAGCCACTGAACTTTTTTCTCCGTGCATAATCGAAAAATTATCAAGTAAAAGATTTCTTAATTAGCGTTGTGGAGTAAATGATGTAGGAATGAAAACAGTTAACAACTAAACTTAACATTTAAAAAAAAGTGCAAATCAAATTTAATCCTAATTGAAATATATTATGTGATATGATATTTGTGATATTCCAAATGATTTGATAGACGGTTCTTCTAAAAATTTGTGAAATTCCTTGTAAATAAATAAATTCACTACCATACTCATTTTTCGTCTTTTCCGGTTTAAAAAAATTCCCGGACATTTCCCGGCTTTCCGTCCAGTGGCTACCTCACAAATGATAAGTTAATCAAGCTTCAAATATAGATTATTGGGAAGATAAAATTCAGTAAATGATAGTTCTACATCTGCTCTAAGAGTAAGTAAAATATTGAAAACTTAAAATTACGTTGAAAATTCAAAATATGGAGGTGCACGTTGCCATATTTATTGTTTTATTTTGATTACTTTAAATAATAAATAATTATTTTTTCATCTTAATTTTGAAGGAAAATGTTCAAAATTGTTGTCTGATACAATTGCACATTTTTCAGGAGTTTCGAACAGAATTTCTTCCTGAATATATTTTACTGAAAATATCAATTTGTTAAATATGCTCCGAATTTTAAGCAACTATGAAAAAAGTAAAAAGAAATTTATAGCAAAAAATGAGGAATCTCATTTTTCTGGTAGGCCTAAAAATTGTTCCTTTTCGTGTAAAATGTCCGCCGTATATTGGCAGAATTAGAAGAAATTTAAGTATCTCTTAAGCCCATGATTTGCAAAAAATTGCTTATGTTATTTTAGTTTCCGCTGTTAATGGTTTCTTTTTACATTAGAATAGAAAAAAGATAAAATGCATATATACTCAAGTAAAATTATAAATTAATAGTTGCAACTAAAAAAGCAATTTTGTGCAAAAATTGTCTTGAAAGATCCCTAAATATTTTTTTTTATAAATAATGACAATATTCAGGAGACATTTTTACCAGGTGTATACATATGAAACCGGTATTTTTTCAAGAAAAAAACACATTTATTTCAAGAGAATGATAACAAATATTTTATTCAAAGTATGCGCC
>NC_046660.1:35406108-35408075 GCF_010883055.1 Belonocnema kinseyi | reverse complement strand
ATACGCCAATTAGCACAAATGGTAAGTTCCGACAGTGCCTACAAGTGTGCCTACTGGCCGCTAGATGGCAATACCGGTTTCATATGTATACACCTGGTACACCAAAAGGAAAAATTTGTAGGACAGATATTTTAGAAGAAAGCTTTTTTTGGACCACGCTTCATTTATTCCTTTTTATTTACCACTTTTAATAAAGTTAGTTAACTACCATTTAGCCGTTTACAAATGGATAACGGAAGTTTTTTTTAAGTCTTATGTAATACTTTTTAAGGGATGTAGGATCAGAATTGCTTTAAATAATGTGATATTTAATACTTGAGTGGCTCATTATTCAGGAAAATTATACCTTGGGAAAATCTATAGATACCCGGAAACATCCTAGAATTGTCAGGGAATTTTTTTACAGAATTTGAGTAGACGCCCTGCGATAATTCTACGCATAATATTTTTTAATATTTGTATTGATATCTTTCAACATATTAAATATATAAAGAATATACCGATTATTAGTATAAATTACCGTGATTCTGTCTCAAATGAGCTAATAATTACTTTTACATTTTATAAAATAAAAAACCTGAAACTCCAGAACTGTCGCTTAATACATAAAAATATATTTTTGGAATTATTCTGTCTGTCTGTTAGTCTGTAAATGTTTAGTTTGTTAGCACGATAACTTTCCAAAGAGTTTACAGCTTGGCTTGGCCTTTGGTATATTTTTGAGTGTCTTAAACTAAAGGTCAAGTTCTTTAGGCAGCCATTTTGGATAAAAAATCAAAAAGTGAGCGCATTGGCAAATCAGAAATTGTACTTTTTTATTCAACAATTTCATGGAAAAGCACAAATATTTCGTAAAACAATTTGTGTAATAAAATCTATCATGTAACAATTTTAATAATCAATTTTACCCCATGAATATTGTGTAAAAGGCTTCTTAATAAAGTCAATCAGAAGAAAAAATTGGGAAAATCATTATCAAAATATTTCGACAGATAATACAGTAATGATAAAGTCTGTATTTCGTCAAATATAAGCTTTTAAGTAACCAAATATAAGACTGATAAGCATAAAACTAACTAATTACCAGGTGCTATGCAGGCCGAGGGCCGAACCGTATTACCAATTGTATAGTTTGAAACTTTATATTTTTAATAACTTGGAAAAAAATGTTTTTTTTTTACCATATTCGTATACTATTTTTCATTTTTCAAAAACTATTAAATTAACTAATAAGATCTATCATTTTTGTGTATCGATTTCATTGTCATTTACCAGCTTTTGAAAAATAAAAAATGATATCCAAGTACGCTTAGATGAAAAATAATTTTTTGTCATTTTTAAAGAACAATGTTTCGTACCACGCAGTTGATATTGTTGCTTGGGCCTCAGAGTGCAGACATCTTGACAGCCGACTTCACAATTTAGAATATATAATTTGACTTTAGGGTGCATTTATACCTCTTTCTGTCCCACCAGTACAGGCAGAAGCTTCATAAGGGTAAAAGAAATATAAAGATCGAGGTATGAATGTACCATTATTCGAGCTGCATACTGCATATGCATGGATAAGTTATATTGGTTACGTTACGGTGGCGCTGATGCGTCACGGCGCTCTTTCTGAAATCTAAAAAATTTACTGAATACATCATTTTGGCAACTTACTTTAATGTAAATTTCCAAATTTTTTAAAACTTTAACAATAAAAAAAAATTGCGCAATGCAAACGTCTAGTAAATATTATAGAATTACTAATAATATATTTAAAATTCTTCTTGTTCGGGTACAAATTTTTTAAAAATAAATTTTTATTTTTATGAAGAGAATGAAAAAAAATTCTTGTCTTGCACAATGTTTCTTAACACATATTCGAACTAGGCCTAAAGTGTTTTTTCTTTTCGTATTAATTATGTTTCAGCCGTCAGCGTACAAAATATTTATAAAAAACTATTTACTGAAAATAATGCTTT
>NC_046660.1:35398109-35406008 GCF_010883055.1 Belonocnema kinseyi | reverse complement strand
AACAGAGTATCTCTCGTGAATTCCCGACTTGGAGCAAGCCTCCGCAAAACTCCACAAATTTTTTTTGATTTATTATTCATATGTGGGAGTCATTTTATTATTTTTAATTCGGAACAACAAGAGTCTGTTTATAGTTTAAAACTGGTCTGGGCCTTGCCAGCGCCACTTTTTAAATGGGACAAACTAGGGCAATTTCTACAGGGGATATGAAAAACATCAAACTCTTTTCCGTTTATGACCAATTTTCGATCATCAACCTCCACACTTTGCACGATTTGTGAAGTAAATAATATTCAATGATAATTCGAACACCAGCAAATACTTAATTACGTTCTTAGTCCTATTTAAAAGAAAAATTTTATACTTTATATTAGCCAAGTTACAATTATTTTTAATCACTTCCCTAAGGCATTTAGAGAGAGAAAAAGTTGAGAATGGAAAATTGGTCAAAAACGGAAGACAGCAAATTAGCAACATGCTATTTAGGACCTCGTTCCCTATATATCGAAAAGACTTGAAAGGCACTCAATCGATACGCAATTTAATAAGCTTTTGGACAGTTTTTTGAAAATCTATCTTACTTCACTTTTCGCGTAGTAAGATATTTTCTAACACAAGTTTGTTTTTAAATCTATTCTCGTAAGTGGGAGCACAACTTTGGCCAGTAGTGTGTAATAATTGATGATTATTATTTTGTTGTTGTTATGTTATAAAACTTCCCTTTAATATTCCTAGACACAATATAGATGCAATTTCCAATAATTTATTTTGTCCTGATTAATATGGACGATCCCCAACTCATCCTCATACCAGTTTCAGGAAAAGATCGTACGTACAGTCTGGGACTTTGTGCACCCCATGCACCATGTAGTACTTCATGCCATGAATAATAAATAACATTGTTTTGAAGAGACTACCATATTTACGAAAGATGAACAAAATTTTGAACACCTTCATCTGAAATATATAGCCAAAAAATTATAATCGTTTGAAACATTTAGCAGTTAGGTAAGTCAACGTGAAAGTGTAAGTTTTAACATTTAACATTTTCACAAAAAAATGTCAAAATTTGACATAATGAAAGGTTTTCACATTGATTTGAAAAACCTCTTTTGCCCATATTTTCTTTCGAATTTCATTTTAACAAGAAATTCAGTGAATTCAAACCATACCTATCAACATGAGACTGTCAGTAAATTAATGGAATAATTTTTTGAACACCTCAGATCATCTTTTAGAAGCTGCTAGCTTTAAGCTTAGAAGAACATTTCCCATTTTTATTTCTCCAGTCAAATATCAATTACTCCATGGATGTAAGTTTTCCCGTGTCTGGAAAAGACCTGCTATCGGCGAGAAAACTATAGGCATCTGCCTTTGAAGCTTAACAACTCAGTCAAAAAAAATGCTAGTGCAACAAAAAAACAGTCATTTAAAAGCTGAAAGTGTTCTACGTTAATCAGCTTGAAGACGTTTGTGTAAAAAAAATGTTGTGCTTAGCAGACTGAAAAGTGTAAAAAAAGTCAGGTTTTTTGGGTACATTTAAGAACAGTGAATTTTGGAGCATTATTTCTTACACAAGGGGCGATGGAAAAAATCTTAAAAAATTCATGAGTATGAGGAAAACTGTTGTGAACCAGTTTCAGTTGAGAAATTTTAAAAATAATAAAAATTGTTGCTCAAAAGTACAAAAATGTGCAACTATATTATTTTCAGTTCTAATACAGATATTAAAGCGATTCAAACTGCAAACTCTAATGGATAGGCTCTGTATTTATTTTCAATCACCCGTAAGGGTGTGTTAATCTTATTTTTGGTAAAAATCGCGATATTTTTAGACATTTTTTTGTTGGAAAACAAGTGACAGAAAGCAGGGGGGGCTCGTTTTTTTTACTGCCGACCGCTGGTGCCTTTCTTTGACCCGTGGCCAGGTGCCATCCAAGTATTCAGAACTAGGGGCTGAAGAATGGCACCAGCGGTCGGCTGGTGATTGAAAATAGATACAGAGCCTAGCAATTACAATTTGCAGTTTGAATCGCTTTAATATCTGTATTGGAACTGAAGATAATATAATTGCACATTTTTGTACTTTTAAGCAACAATTTTTATTATTTTTAAAATTTCTCAACTGCAACTGGTTCACAACAGTTTTCCTCATACTCATGAATTTTTTAAATTTTTTCCATTGCCCCTTGTATAAGAAATAATGCTCTAAGCTTGACTGTTCTTAAATGTACCCAAAAAACCGGACTTTTTTTTACATTTTTCAGTCTGCTAAGCACAAATATTTTTTTGCATGAACGTCTTCAAGCTCATTACCGTAGAACACTTTCAGTTTTTAAATGACCGCTTTTTTGTTGCGCTAGCATTTTTTTTGACTGAGTTGTTAAGCTTCAAAGGCAGATGCCTATAGTTTTCTCGCCGATAGTGGAGGGTTAGTGCACTCACGGTAAGGGACTGTCTGTCTTCGCTACGGGGGGTACCAAAAGACCAGACTGTGCGGGCGAAAAGGAGAGCTAGAATTCATGCCGAGTCGATATTACTGTATGTGCCATCTGGATCCGAGTAAAAGGGTTCTAGAAATTCTAACAGAGAGGAGATTTATGTAGAAAAAAATCCATAAGTGGAAAAATTCACACATGATCTGCAACAATCATTCTCCAAATGCCAGCGATCCCTTACTGACTACTTCTTGAAGAAAATAATAAGACAAATGATAAAATGATTTAGGAAATCAATGCAACTATAGAACTTAGCAAAGTGATTGAATCAAAAAGCTTAGAGCTAAAATACGTTAATAAGCGGAGCTCTAAATTAAAATTTAGGCTCTTAAATTAAATGAATAATATTGAATGAATAAAATTATAACTTACTGAAGAATTTTTGACCAGCGTTTTTACATTCTTATCCTAATAGAAGGGTTAGTTTTTTTTTAAATTTTAAATCGGCAGCCTGCATAAAATCTCTATGTTGCAAGATTCCCTGAGTGAGAAAAAGGGAGGTTTACGCAAACATTAAAAAAATATACAAATGAAAATTGTTTATTTAAAAAAAATTCCGCTTCAGACCCTATTCTTCTATTCTTTGGATTAAAAGGGAAATAGAATATGTTTGTATTTTCACATTTCACATAATGAAAGGAAAAGCTACTTAAAAAGGGACAAAAGTGAATGTCTCCCTAGTTCCATATTTTTTTTAGATATAGCCTCTTTAACAAAACACGCTACACCCTCTGAACCCTAGAATGCCTTTTTCTACACTTTTATGTTCAGAAAGTATTTTTTTTCAAGTTTTGGAATTCGAAACTTAAATTTGCGGGTATTTAAAAAATTTAATTATAGCTCATTTTTTAAATTTTCAAATAATACCTTACAAACTTGATGGATTGTTGTACTACAGTAGGTTCTACAGTCTACATATCCTCCAAATTTGGTTAAGTAACTTAATAAATTGACTGAGATATTCCAATTTTGGTGTTAAAAATTATTTATGCTACAGATAATAATTCCCGCGAATCTGCATTTTTTCTAAGAATTTTTTTTTAATATATGAAAGAAGTCATCCTGACTTTCTACGAAAATTTTTTGAAATATACATTCATTTAATTGTTATTATCATTTTTCTACGAAGAAGGCGACTTCGAATTTCTCAAACTTCTTTGTTGAAAGTTCAACTTTTTACAAAATTCAAGACAAAAATTATACAATTATGCTGATAAGTTGCTGCTACTCTATAGAAATATACCTGTATATATTTTGCCCATAAACATTAATAAATGTTTACTTTTGAGTTGCTATTTAAAATGAAAGAAAATATCACAATTTGCGCTATTTTTGGAACAGCTTCTTAAAAAATTTGACAAAATGACTTCAGCTTAGTCTTACTTTATTCAGAATTTGGACAGCTTCAACCTACTTAACACAAAACATTTCGAGCTCCGAATTAATAAAAGAAAGAATCCAAAATTAACCAATTTTAAATACAACAAATGGGGTTTTACAATATTTATTAGCAGTATTCTATATAAATTTGCAGTTTTTATTTTTTAAATTAAATTTTGTCTGAAAAAAGATCTACTCCTTCGCTCTGCTGGGAATCGAAGCACATATTTTCTGATTGCCGGTCGGGTGCTTTTACTTTAAGCTGCAAGAGAAATCAAAAGAAGAATCCTTTTTCAGAAATACAAGCATTATTTTGCTAGATGTTTTATATTCACATTTTTTAAGGAATCTGCATTAGCAGCTTAAGAGAAAATCAACTGACCGACAGTCAGAAGTTCTATGGTTCGATTCCCAGCGGAGCGAAAAAGTACATCTTTTTTCAGAAAAAACTGAATTAAAAAACTTTTTAATTCATAACTCCGTCTAATATGAAAAGACGTTAAGAATTTCTTTTGTTCTATAATGATAATATAGATTTTTTTTTAAATTTCTATTTTACTATTCATGCTCTGATTACTGAAAAAGTAGAACAAAAGATTTCCCTTTTTAAATTCTGTCTCTTATTTAGTTATTTTTAGAAATATTTTGACATCCTTCTATGGAAATTCATTGTTTTTCAATTGTTAGGAATTCCAAGCTTTCAAAATAAGGCTCTTCTTTATATTCAGTCGGATGTGTATTTGTTTGCGGAGTGAATTGAAAATAATTTGGCTGCTTCTATGTAATATCAGAGCACGATCAAAACCACAATTTTCAAGTATAAAAGAAGAAAAGTAATTGAAACAGTGGTACCATTTAATAAATCTATGATCGATTTGTTATATATCTTAGAAATATTTGCAACTTTCTAAAATAATCAATTATAAAAATCTCCGTGGTTAGTTGTACAATTTCAGTACAAAGATCTGGATTATGCAAGTACGAATTCCAGGATGAAGGTGCTATTTGAACCAAAATTTCAATACGAATACAAAAGGATTTTTTTAAACTCAAACCTCTTTTCCAGCTCGTTTCGGGGCTAACGTTGAAGAAAATTCTGTAACCATAAAGAGGGCCAAATAATTAATAAAGAAAGGGATATAGGAATGTTGGAAAGAGCATTTATACTTCCTTATTTGACATGAATTACATAAAATGTTATAAGAATTTTTCTTGAGAGATATGAAACGAAAATAAATAATGTAATATTTACTGTCGCATCCCGCGGCGAAATACTCTGCGCAAGCCGGGGGGATAAGAGGTAGGCATAATATATTGGCTGGGAAGCGAGACGGAAATTCTATTGTATTCTAGAATCTAGATCAACAAACTCCTTGCTAGATAAACAAATATTCGAGTCTCCAACATACCTGATCCCCCTGGCAAGTTAGCAGAAGCTATAAATGAAGTACATTTAAAAGATAATATTTACATCTTCCAGTTTTATCCCTAAGGAAAGCGAAGGTGAACGTTTTTTGCTTTTTAAATAGTACAATAATTCATCTATAGTAAAAAGAAATGTTTCAGAAACATTTTATCAGAAATTTTGGCTATTGTGAAAGTCTTAAAGACAAGAGAGGCCGAATTAGTGAGGTGAACTGGTTCGATTCATATGATAAAAATGAAAAAAAAAATATTAAAAAATAATGACATAATAATGAATTTAACATTCAAATATAAAGAAGTAGTAAAGTAAAATTACATGAAAATAAAAAAAAATAAAAGACTTTTTCTATTATTACCATAATATTTATATTTCGAATTTGGAGGGACGAGTAACGTTTTCGAACAAAAAATTGCATTAAGGGTCAGCATTTTTTAAGGAAGTCACGGCGATTAATTTATCATTAACTATAAATAAAGAGAAATGAGAAAAAATTATTCTTACTCTTTTGCGATAGCAGTTTAATTATTATTACTGTGATTATAACACAGGTAATTTGAAATTCACATTGCATTAAAATAAATAATTTTTATAATGGTCTTTTGCAATAACCCTCTAACAATTATTCAATAATTAATCGCTAATACTAAATTATTTAAAATTGTCACATGAATTATAAGAAAAATTGTGCATTTTCTTGAAACATTTCAAAATTTTTGAAAATTTTCTAAATTTGTTTTGAAATCTTCAAAAACCCAAATTTTCTTTAAAATTTTCATAAATGTTTTAAAATTTTTAATTAATTTTAAATCTGTTTCAAACTTTTGAACCTCCTACACATCATTTTAATCATTATAAATTTTCCCATCATTGAAAAAAATTTCCATAAACTTTTAAACATTATAAATACCATTTAATAGGATTCGTATTTTTTCCTGAATGAAAAATAAATATTCTACGCAATTAAAACAATGCAATACAATTTTCTGTATTCTTTTTTTGACAATTTAGGAAATATTTTGAAAGTACCCCGCACAAAAATTATGGGAAGCGGCCCCCTGTCAAATTGCCTGAAACTTTGGGAAAATGAGGTTCTCGTCACTCTGAACTTACGTTCAGAGTGACGAGAGTTATGAGACCTACAAGTCCAAGATTGTCAATGATTTTGCACGTGTTGGAAAATTAAGCTGGGAGTAAAAGTAAGCGTGCACGCAAGTTTTGAACAGGTTAGATTGCTGGAAAAAAATTTTCTTAGACTTTGGAATCTGTCACTTAAAAAAAAAAGGTATGAAAAAGTCGTAAAATCCACGATTTTCCCAAACCTTATATTTAAATGAGAGCTTCAAGCTCTAAAAAAAATATACGCTTTCATTACGAACACATAACGCAGATTTTAAACGATTTTCCACGGTTTTTCCGAATTTTCGTCGATTTTCCGACTTTTCCATACCTTTCTTCTAAGTGACAGATTCAAAGCTCTAAAACATTTTTTTCAAAAATCTAAGTTGTTCAAAACTTGCGTGCACGCTTACTTTTACTTCCAGCTTAATGTACCCACGCGCGCAAAATAATTGACAATCTGGGACTTGTAGGTCCCATAACTCCGAAACTACTCATTCGATCTTGTTGTGCCCATGGAGACTTTTGTTCAGGGTAACGGGAACTTCATTTTCCCAAAGTTTCAACCAATTTAAATGAGGGCCGCTTCCCATAAGGTTTGTGCGGGGTTCTTTGTTAATTTATTTCCTGAAAAATAATTTTTCAAAATAAAAAATTATTTTAAGTTTTCTCGATAACCTTAAGAAAGTTTTGTTATTGTTCGAAAACTTTGAAAAGTCTTGAAAAGTTAATTTTTTCAAAATTTTAAAAAGTCTACACTTTTATTAAAATTTTTGGACTCGTTTTTTAATCTTTTTAAGATTTGAGATACTTAAAATCTTTTAAAAACTTGTATATTGTTTGGAATAATTCAGTCTTCTGAAAAAAATTAAGAACCTTCAAATTTTAAAAATGGTCTTAAAATCATCCAGATTCTTTTTCGAGATATTTTGAAATCTTCAAAACCTTGAATTAATCATTTGAAATAAAACGCATATAATTTTTTATTCTCCCAGAAATCTTATTGTCAGGATCAGTGATTTCTTGTTACTATTATAGATATTTTTTTACTGCATGCACAATTCGTAAATCAAGATAGTCAAAGTTTTTGACTATAATTTAAATTTTCTTTTCTCTATAAAAATGTTAAAAAGCTGACAAATTTTGGCGCAGAAGCAAAATAATGAGAACAAAATTACTGAACATTAATCAAAATTAATTCTCAATTAAAATTCTTTCTTTTATTAATATTGTTTAGAAAAAATTATGAAATAAATTGAATTGTGAAATAAAATTACTTATTTGGAAATTTAAGCATACGAAATTGATAGTGCAGGAAATTTGTAATCTTTACTAACAGATAAACTGAAAACAGACACTAAAAGCCATATTCATACAGCCATATTCACAAAATACGTGATACGTTTAGGGGTGAGTGGGGGTTTGCCGAAGTATCATTCACCATGTTAAGACCAATGGAGAAAGTATCACGAAGGGGGG
>NC_046660.1:35379811-35398099 GCF_010883055.1 Belonocnema kinseyi | reverse complement strand
GAAGTTTCTGAAAAATGTATCATGTATTTTGTAAATGGCCTCTAACTAGATTATCGAATTATCCAAAACATTAAATGTGATTCCCAGCTCAAATTTGTATTCCCGGTTAATTCCAGGCGTTTCCTGCATTTATTTTAATTCTGGCTATTTCCCTGATATCCTGATAGTAGAAACGCTGTGAAAAGTGTCCGTTTCTTTTGTAAATGGAAAATTTTAGATAAATTATTTCAGAGGAAAATATTGTTGATAATACTTTTTTTTTAGTCAATTCAATTTGATTAAGTTCCAATCTGAAATAAGTTTACAATTGAGAAATGTTTACTATTCCTAATAAGGTTTGTGATTTTTCGGAGTTTGTGCCTGAAGATATTATTTCATCTGTTCCTAACAAGGTTTGTGATCTTTGGGAGTTTGTCCCTGAAGCTATTGTTCCAACTATTCCTAATAAGGTTTGTGATTTTTTGGAGTTTGTCCCTGATGCTACTGTTCCAAATATTCCTCATAAGGTTTGTGATTTCTTGGAGTTGGTCCCTGATGCTATTGTTACAACTATTCCTAATAAGGTTCATGATTTTTGGAAGTTTGTTCCTGTTGCTATTGTTCCGCGCGGGCAGCGTTTGTGGATCAAAATCTCTGGACCGCGGGTGTGGAGCGGTAGTGGTGTTATTACGGTGGCTCACTCGGTTGAATCGGCGATGCACATCTTGCGGCATTTACTTGTAAGTTTTTTAAAGTATCAAAATATCAGTTATGTAGATCAAACGTGAATTGCGTGAGTTGGCTCGCAGTTGGGTGGAATGTAATAAATTCTGTTAATTTTTATCGACTTATCCTCCTTTCGCACGGTTTGTTATTACGACTTAAATCGCGAAGCCCGAGCAGCGAGGGCGATATTACTGTAGATTATATATGTGCAGATACATAAATGGTTTCTCGTTTAACGCCGCACGACATATAGGTCTATCCTCGCGATAATAATACAAGAATCTGTGTCGAGAGAATTATTACGAGCTTCTAGACATCTCTTCCCTTATTAGGAAAACAATCCTTTTATCAATATCATAATTCTAGAAAGTAGAGCAATATCTTCCTATTAATAATTAAGATTGATACAGCATTTTTAAGAATTGTGTTGTTCAGCCTTTTGGAGGCCCTTTCGAAAATTTTCCAAATGAAACTGTAACGGCCAGTTAACGTCAGGAAGAAAGTTTCAAGTAATTAGAGAGAATGATCTCTTTTAGTACCTACATTCCAGGAAACATGTCATAGCATGGCCCTCATTAAGGTACGATGAGCTGAACATTAGTGTCGTGATACGACTTGTGGAGTTTCAGGTCTTTGAGAAAAGTAAAGTAGACTAAATGTGCTACGTGAATGGACCATAAAAGTTCAACAACTTAAAAAGAGTGAAGTAAATGGAAAATCCCAACAAAAATATATGCGAGGCAAAAAATCTGGCAAACAAAACTATGAATTTGTACAATCAAAAATTGGCCAAGTAATTTGAAAAACAATACTATTAATAAAATGTATACGGATTCAATCCCGCCAAGTCTTATAATGTCTAAATTTACTTTTTACAATTTATTTTTAAAATTCTGTAGGGCTCTTTATATAACAGATTTCTTTTATATTTTATTATAAATATTATTTATCAAATTACTTGGCCAGCTTCGATTTAATAAATTCATATACAAGTACATGTACTTGGCAGCTTTTTGCATCACAGCTTTTGTTGTTGGTATTTTAAGTTTTTTGTAAGCCGTGGCTATGGGTACCAAAATCTGTGTACGAATCGCTTGATTCTTTCGGTATAAATGAAGCTGGGAAATGGGTTGTTTGTACCAAAATTTCGCTAAAAATAGCCAGGTTTTTCCGTACGTGCAGACACTTTCTTTTTTGTAATTATCGGTAAAAAGAAGATGCGCATGCTCAACTAATTAAAATTAAAATACTAATTTACTAAAAATCAAAAATTAAATCAATTTTTTGAATAATTTGCGTTACAAATTAATTTCACTTAACTGATACTTCATTATTTACAAGAAAATCTTGTGACTCGTTACTAGTTCATACAAAAATATTTATTTACTTTACGTAGAATTTGAAATTATATCAAAGGATTTCTACGGAATTCAACAAATTTAATGGATGTAAAGCAACTTAAAAAAATTTTTAATGACTTTAAATCATTTTAAAAGATTCCGAAGTACTTCACCAGGTAACCATTTTTTTTAGCAATGTCCACGAATGTTGCGAAAATTAATGATATTTCAAGAGATTTCAAGGAATTTCCAAATATTTCAGGAATTTTGTAACACATCCAATTATTTTCAGAGATTTCAAGGAATATCACAAGAATAAAATAATTGTATTAAATCACTGAAGAATTAAGTTTTCAAAGATTTCAAATATTTCTAGAGATTTGAACAATATTTTTCAGAGACTTTTAATGAATAAATTTAATTTAATTTCAATTTAAGGAATTTTGAATGATTTAAACCTAATTTAGAGGATTATTACGACTTTAAAAGATTTCAATGTATTTGATGAGATATCAACGAATTTCTATAAAACATTAGGATATAAATTCAATTTTACTTCAAAGGAGTTTTACGGAATTCAACCATTTTAAGGGATGTGAAAGAAATTAACAAAATTTGAATCGATTTTTAAGATTTTAAAATGTTTTAAAGAATGTCAAGAGATTTTGTAGGATTTCCAAAGATTTTAAGAGATTTAAAAGAACTTTACAACATTTTAGGGATTTCGTAGGACCCCCAATTATTAAAAAAAATTTTTTAGGATTTCTAAAGATTTTAAACTCATACTCAAGAGACTTTTACATAAATTCAGAAGAGTTACGAGATTTTATAGGAACTTTAATTATTTCAAAGAATTCACGAGATTTTAAATAATTTCAAGCTGTTTTAAGAAGTTCTAAAAACTGTCTAAAGATTTTAAAAAATTCAAGGAATCAACCATTTTCTTAGGGTTTCCAAAGATAAACTTGATTTGAAGGAATTTTTAAAGAACTTTGGAAAATAAATAAAATTTCTAGCCTTTCCTGGCGATTCCAAACATTTCAAGAGATTTTAAGGTATTTCAACAAATTCTGCAAAGAGTTCAATGCTCTATAGAGATTTAAATGGGTTTTCTGTTGAGAAGTTCAATAAATAAGTTTATTTCATATTCAAGCGATTTCAAATAATTCTTCCACATATTTACGAATTTCTGCGATTTCCAAAAATTTAAATGGATTTTGAGGGATTTTAAATATTTTCTAGTTAACTTTTTAGGGAATAAAATAATTTCAATTACAAGGGATTTATGCGAATTTGAATGATTTCAAGGAGTATAAAGAAATTAACATTTCTTTAAAAGATCCCAAAGATTTTTAGTTATTTTAAAAGATTTCAATGAATTTCAACACATTTTCAAAGAATTAAAAATAATTTCAGAAGTTTTAAAGGGTTTAATAGGATCTCCAAGTATGTTTAAGGTTTTAAGGAATTTAAAATATTTCAAGGGATTTTAAAAACAAAATTGAGGAATAAATTTGACTTATTTTATTTTCAGGGGTTTAAAATTGTTTCTACAGATTTCTAACTATTTTACACATTTCAAAGGAATTCGTAAGGGTTTAAAAGATTTCAGGGGAATTTGAATGATTTCAACCAATCTTTAAGACTAAAGGATTTAAAAATATTTCTATGTAAGTTATCAAGACATTTCAATGAAATTTTCTAGTGATTTTAGAGATATCAAGGGAATTCACAGATTTTTGGGGGTTAAAGTCTATTTGTGCAGAATTACTCTTTTTGTGTACTTCCATATGATATGAACAGTCTAAAATAAATCGCTTCTTTGTAATTTATATAATATTTCCATTTTTTCCTTCAATATTTTTGTATTATTTATTCTAATGCTAATTATCTTATAATAGTTTTCTATATATGGTTTTATATAATAAATTTCCTATAATCGCAAAAATTATATGAAATTCATTACAGGAAAATCATTATTGGCCTATGCTGATTTGCCTATAATATTTTTTTCTTACTGACAGTTTGCCATTTTGCTTTAAATTTGCTTTTGCTCTTTCTTCGATCTCAGTTTCTTCTATCAATTAATTTGTTTTTTAGAGTTTTTTTATTACTGCTTATCATGAAAAACAATTTAATATTAATAATGATTAATATTACCTTATCTGTGGTAAACTTTTTTTTAAAACCTAAAGCCTGGCCCGAACGATCTCAAACATTATTAAGTAGATGATAGAAACAAATGTTTCACTTAGAAACTATTTTTAACAGGTATTTTATGCTTTGTTGAGAAAAGAGTACGAAAGCGATTTCAGCGGATTTCCGGTAAAGACTTTAGACGATAGTTCATCGGGTTTCGGGAGTCTATTGGCATCAATCTTCCATTGCCCGTCGACGTTTTTACAGCCTGGATTTTCCAGGTTTTAGATAAGATTTTCAAAATGTCCTCTAGCAATAGGGACGTAAAGTCGAGGACTAGTTTAATCCACGTTAGAGCAGGATAAACTAAAATGGCACCAGGGTAACAGAACTATCAGACCATCACAAACGAAGAGTCAAATCAACTTGAATCTGGGGAAATAAAGACGAATCTGAACTGGGTTTCACGATCTTTAGGGGGCATTCGAAATTTTTCAATTTAGAAGAGAAATTACTCAAAGTGATCTTGCGCAAATCAAAGCTGGTTACTTTTGCTTCATATTCTTTAAATTTACCTTCAATTTGACAATTTCATATTTCATTTTTTTCTCATTTTATTACATTTCTTTTATTTATTTTCAATATAAATACAAACAACATATCTATTTCATATCTTACAATAACAGTTCATAATATTATTTTATTCCTGTAAAAGCCACATAAACATTAACGCCAACCACAAAAACGGAACGTTTCGCCCCTAATGACACCGATTTATTCGAACATTTTCACTCCGGCTGAAAGCTTCACGGATTTTAACGAGAATATAATTTTCATGCATTTACTAAAATGTCCTTATTTTACCGACTCCAAGTAGATAAAAAACACATTGAAAACACATAATTTTCAAGAACGTAACACTTTTATCAGAATGGCAATTTTAATTATAAGAAAATTAGAAAACTTTAATACGAAACTTGATTAATTTAGGCTAGAACAGTTTGATGAACAAGAAAATTACTTTTCAATCAGTTTTCTGTTAATGCAATTTAAAGATTTTCCTTGATATGTTTATCAATCGATTTTGATAGGAAGTCTATTAAAATGACTAATCAACTAATAATGATTATCAAACGTGTCGGAAAGTATAACAATGCATATTAAAATTGGTATATTATACATTTATTGAAATAATATATTTTTCAGAGTAGCTAAGAATAAAATTACTGCAAAATAAGGAGCAAAAATAAAAGTAATCATGAACAATAAAATTTCTACTTTATTTAGCAATACCTGAATAAGCAATCCAGTACCGATATACAGAACCTACTCAAATATGCGTTTGATATAATAAGGTTGAACGTGATGTTAAAAAACTCGCATTATGGGAAAATTGCTTTAGAGTGAGAAGCACGAGACACATGATGGGAATGTGTTCTTTAAAGTCGAAGGAGCTTTAACAAAAGGGAATTCACAATCATCAATTTAAATTTGTCGATGTTTTGACCCTTAATTTTAAAAGATCTGTGCACAAATGTGGGGGAAATACAAAGGCTGAGCGCTAAGCGCGAGAACCAACAGTCGCGCGCCCTATTCGCACCCAAACTTGCGAGCGACGCGAATGTGCCCGCGCAGCTGGATGATTTTTTAGTTTAAAATTCAATAATAAATATTAAAATTAGTTGAAAAATCTTATACTTTTCTATTTAAATTTACTAATTGAAACTCTAATACACCAAACTCTTGCTTTCAGTCACCCCCTTCTCGGCCTACCTAGAACTGTTGGCTCGCGCAGTTTCCTAGGGAAGTAGGGCAAAAGCTGTTGCGACATTATGTATGTAGATATATATTCCAATTGGAAATGAGTCAGGCAGCCCTAAGTGTTTACGTTTCAATCCTCCTGAAACCAGTCTAAGGACATTTTAAGGCAACCCCCGACACTTGACTGAAAGCGAGAGTTTGGTGTAAACCTTAACCGTAAAAGACTTGTATAAAATCATATGTTCCGAAATCTTGAAAGTTTTTATCGAACTCTATCTGTCAAGAAATCTTATACATTTCTACCGGCATTTTTCCATTGAAGATCGATCAAATTTTATCCCCCGCCAAAGTTTTATCTAATCCCATGTCTCCAAATCTCCAAAATTTCGATCAAACTTTATCTGTTGTAAAATCTCATACTTTTTCTCTTAACAGCTTTTTTATTGAAATTCTATCAAATCTTATCTGCACCAGATTGATATCAAATCCTATTTTCTAGAAACTGGAAGGTTTCTATTTTACAGTATAATAACTAGTCAATTTTTGTTGCAGGTAATTTTCAAGTAAATAAAGTGAAATTTTTGGAATTGAAACAATACAAGATTCAATAGAGTTGAGAAAAGTATAAAATTTCTCGACGGATAGAATTTGATAAAAATTTAAAAAAAACTGGTCTTGATCCAAGTTCAGTGTGGGTAAGATTTGAAAAAGGCATAATGGGAATCTGCTGATAGAAGAGTAAGATTTTTCGATTGATAAAATTTCAAAGAAATACTCTAGCTTCTGAAACCAGAATTGATGCAACTAGTGCATTGTGTGGATAAGGTTCGATAGAATTTGATACAAATGTTTATCAAATTTGCTAATACGTTTTGATTGAATTTGCCTTAATTGTATCGAATTTTATTCAATATAATCTTTTTTCTGGATAGCAAAGATAATTTTCTATACTTATTTCAGAAGGTTGACAAAATAAACTATGCAAGTGGTCTAATTGTCCACAGAAAGCAATTTTTGCAGGACTATTCTTTTAATTCTCTATTTTCTCCTAACTTTTATGTTAAGAAAAGGGAAATTTAATTTTGCATATTAAAAGTTGTGAAATCCTGACATTTGCTTTGCTAAAGATACTTGCGGAACTTCTGGAATGCAGGATGCGGAAGTATCGGCTGTAGCATGGTAACACGATCAGAGTACACTCTGGGGTCCAACTATCGAACCTCTCCGCATACTCCATTACCACAAGCCTAATCGTATTAGCGCGTACCATCTGTTTCACATTAAATTACATTTATATAGAGAAATTGTAAGCGCAACATGCGTATAATACCCAATCATCCATATCCCTAAGTTGAGTAAATTTTCTCCAAAACCACTGAATCAACAGTAAATAAAATAAGAAATTAGTTCCGCCATCTATTTATAAGTAACTTTAACTTGATCGTATTCTATCGAGGAGATAAACACTAGAAATTTTATTGTACAGCTTAATCCCAGAATTTAACGTAGTTAGAACACTTCTACATAACCAAAAAAATTATAAATAATTCAAAGGATTAAAAAAATTCAAAAGAATTCAAGGTAATCCAAAAGATTTCGGAGAATTAGAAAACAGTTTTAAACCTTAATTCGTCAGTAATTGCGGAGTAAGGGAACAAAACGTGATAAATCCACTTAATTTTATTTCTCAATATTTAGAGATATCTTAAAGGATATGTGAAAGTTAAAAGTTAAAGTTATCGGAAATAATTCATTTTTTCTATGGACAGGCGTTAAAACCGAGCATACAGTTTTTCGCCAATGGAAGTTACTATATCGAATTGGTGATATTCCACACATGCAGAAACAATCATTATCTCATTTTTTTAACAAATGAATTTATCACATTTTATTCGCTTATGCATCAGTTAACCTCGCGTATTTTATCCATTGATATTCATTAAAATATAATAATGGGTTTTTGATATATTTCCATTATTTGGCTAATGAAGACTTTATTCTGATTCTTTGGATACTTCGTAAGACCTTTTAAAAAGCGTTTAATCTAGCAATCTATTTCGTACTCTTTCATTTTAAATGCGTATATAAAGTTGAGTCTTTGCTCTTATGGAATAATAACTTGCTCAAATTTTAAGGTTTTAAAATTTAAATTCCACAAAGTTCATTCATTCCGTACGTTTATTTATTCTTTCCGTCTGTTCATATAACAATTTCTGTGCGTGACAGATTTAAAAATTACATTGTCAACCACTGAAAGTGGCATAACTCTCAATTTAAAGCATTAAAAGCTTAACATTAAAACAATAAAAATTGAAGACTTTTAAATAAAACTAACTTCCACTTTGGTGCATTATACAAATAAAATAATTTTTATTTACAGGCCTTTAAGATTGAAAAGTATTGCTAAACGAGAATTGCTTAACATTACAATTAAAAATACTATGTAAATAAAAACAAAAGTTATTTTGTGTCGAAGAATTATTTATTCACAACATTTTGTTTTCGACTAAACTTTGTTCTTTAGTGCTTCACTATTAAGTATAAAAACTATAGGTACTATTTAGAATCAACTAACCAAAGTGCAGACTATCTATTCAGTAAGTGCAGATGAATGGTTTTTTGTTAAAAATTATTTAAATAAAGTGAGAAAATTAAAAAAATGAAAACAGCGAGGATTTTGAAATTTATTGAGGAAATTGTTTCTGTGAACATAGACGCAACCGTTTGACATATCACATATAAAAAAGAAATATTTACGTCAGATAGATTATATTTTTCGTCAAAAAAATTTTATCTTTCGTCAGATAAATTATATCTTTCGTCAAAAAAATTTTATCTTTCTTCAGATAAACGTGCTGTGTCTTAAAGAAAAAATTTACAAAGATAATTTAAGTCACACCCTTATCCTTTTTAAATGTCTCGAGAGAGAGGGGGTGGAGCAATAAGGCACCCCTGTAATTGATCACATAACAAATTTAAGTCATACCTTTTTCTAATTTTACGGGGGTGAAAAAGGGGATTGGGTGAGAGGACAAGGGTTAATTCCATCAAATCATTTCTCCATTTCAGCTCTCCTCATTAACTACACCAGAGACTATACGTGCAAGCCTAATTTTTGGAAAATCTAATTTTTCTAGTAAAAGGATTGGTTTAGAGAAAAAAACGTATTTTATGTAAAATATGTATTTTTTTATGGTCTAAAATTTTTTTTGAAATGTTATTCATTCAGATCAAAGCTTTCCAAAACGTAGTGAAAACCTTTTTAAAAACAGTTCTCTGAGGTTTTGACCATGAATATTAAATCTTCCATACTTTGAAGAAATTTTCGATCCACATTTTTTATGAAAAACAAGTTAGGGATCGTTCATATACTAGGTTACGTGTTTTTTTGCTTCGTAATAGACGAGAATAAAATTTCTGTGAACTTGAAAATGATCCGCATCAATTATCCTATCTAAATAGATTTTTTTTAAATCTGTGGAAATACTGTTGAGGAAAGGCTCTATCTACAAACAGGTAAGAGTATCTACACGAATTTCAGTATTGGTGGATCCACAGCGCGCCGAGAATCTGCTTCGAAAAACCTATCTGGTAGGATTGTTTTGCTCGTTAATAAATTACTCACTCGTGTTCAGTGAAGGAAATCTATCTACACAGTAAAAATAGATACTTAAAGTTATATTCGACTTAATTTAAGATTTTAATTGAAATCAGGAAATAACTGAATTCAAGTGTGCAAACTATTATGAATAAAACACTAACTTATCTTAAGTAAGAAATCAGCATTTTTTTACTGGATTAAAGTAAAGTGTGCTACTAAATTTCAATAAAGTCAGTTCTGAAAGTAAGTTGAAGGTAACCTGAAATAAGCTGTAAGGTTTTCGTGACATAAAATAAAGGAATATACCTTCCTGAATTTCAGGTTCGTACTACTTTGCATAACGTTACAGAACGCTTGCGCTACTATACAGCTCGTGGCCATGTCGCGTTGGTCAGTGTCGGATATGATACTATGTTTCCATAATTTGTGGAGTTTTAGTTTCACGGATTTAAAAAAGTGCTGCAGCAAAATCAGTCCCAGTTGTCAGCCAATATTTGGATTATTAAACCGATCAAAATAATTAAATTATTACAAAACTTTTTACTTCACAACGTGAGTGCCCTTTCAATACATTACGGAACGCAATTGTCTAAAGATTTTGGACCGCACCTGCCCCCAATATACTGTTTTTCCATTTTTCCTACTTTTCCTGTATTTTTTTACAAGTTTGATCCCATCTTGTATATTTTCTTAAACTATTAACTATTATTTAAGAACAGCTGAGGAGTGTCGGTAAGGCGTGAGAAATTCCTGGTTTTTAGTTAGAACATTACCCTTAATTTCAGTTAGTATATAGATAGAACAGATTTATAAAAAACAGTTGATTCACTAGTACCGCTTTCCATAAACATAATAAAAGCAAATAAATCCGGAAGAGATGAATTTACGTTTTATTAGCTATCTCGACGAAAAGTCGATAGTCATACAAATACATGACATATGAATTAGCCTGGTAGTCTGACGGCTATAAACACAGGACAAACTTTGATCACTAGTCAGTCGTATTCAGATTTCGGTTTGATAGGAATCAGCAGGAACCTAGTTCAATGATTAATGGCATCACAAATCGCTCAAGGCACGCACCTCATTTGCTATAAGTGATTCCTGCTTCGATAGCAAGCTTGGTTTACCCCCTTTGCTTCTCAATGCCTGGAGGTTGCATAAAAGAACTACCTCCGTCACAATAATAAAAAAGTTGTAAAAAAATAATCGAAAATCACGCTGAGAAGTCACGCTCGTACATCAGCTTCTTAAAAATTTAATGAAGCTTAGTTGCTTTGAAGGAGGAACCAAGCTGCTTTTCTACTTTTCTCAAGAAAATTGCATTTTTTTATGAGAAAAGTCTATGTATAATAGAATGACTGCTTCTAAAGGTGGATTTATGTAAAGTATCTTTTTATGTCTTCCAGCAACTCCACAAACATCTCCCGCTGAGAAGTTATGAGCAATTATAATAATTGAGTTCAGTAACTTCATCACAATTCTTTTAGGAACAATGCATGATTATAATTGTAATTTAACATATCATCCTTTTTTATTTTTGATGAGCTTCCACTGCAAGCTGTATTATTATCGACAAAAATATCTATTGAAAAAAAGTTGCAGTAACGAGATCTTGCACACATTGTTGTGGAAAACCTGATTAGTTGCGAAACTCCATGAATATGACTTTTAGCGGCTATTTTCAGTGTGTTGATCTATTATTAAAGATTGCGAATTTTCGGCGCCAGCAATTTTGTTAATCAAAATATCCAAACGAGTAATTATATTTAAAGAACTAATTCTGTGCTTAAAATTGGTCCAACTTACTATAATTTGTAAACTTATTCATAATTTTAAAAATATAAGAAAAATAAAATTATGCTACAGGTAAGAAAACAAAATTTCGGTACCGGTGACGATATTAAGATTTCTGAAAAAATCCAAACTGATTTTGATATCATTTTAAACAATTAATTATAAGTTTTACAGATTTCGAAATTTATTGAAAAATAATTTGCAAAATGTTTGGGCAATTTTTTTTTATTTTGTAGAATTTACATTTTTCTGGAGAAACTGAATTATTTCATAATATATTTAAAAGGTTTAAAAAAATACGAAAATAATTTAAATCTTTAGAAGCCTTTAGAATGTTTCAAATAATTTGCAGAAATTAAAAAAAAATGTAGAAGATTTTAATGAAAAATTGATAACTTATGCAACATTACAAAATTTTACACGAAATTCGAGTATGTTTAAGAGATAATTCAAGAGTTAAATTATTTTTATATAATTTTAAACTTTAAAATCATTAAAAAAATGTATAACATAATGCAGTGTTTTGAAAACCTCGAACAAAAAATTAAGAAGCTTTTAAAATACATTGAAAAGTTTCAAGAGAATAAACAATTTTTTTAAATTCAAAAACTTAGTTAAAAAGTTAACTGTTTGGTTGAAAATTAAACTGCCTTGGCTAAGCATTAGAAAGCGTTAAAAAATAGGATTGTTTTGTAGAAAATTCGTTTATTTGGTGAAAATTTATTTATTTTTAAAAATTATAAATGCAACTGTTTGGTTGATAGTTAATCTTGTTTGTCTGAGAACTCAATTTTTGGAATGAAAATTTCTCTTTTTCAATAGTAACAACTCAATAGATTTGGATTCATAATTGACTTCTGTTTTGGTTGAAACATTAACTGTTTCTACAACACTTTTCGTTGAAAATCCAATTTTTTTAAATTCAACTATACTTGGTAAAAAATTAAACTATTTTGGTAAAATCCTTTTTTTAGTGAAAATTAATTTTGTTTAACGAAATAATAATTTTATGCCTTCTTGCTTTTAAAATTCATTTCTTGCAATAGAAAATTCATGTTTTTTTGGTTTAGAATGGAAATGTTTATTTAAAAATTCATTTTTTGTGTTGTTTGAAAATACAAACTATTCCTTTTATCTTACGAAAATCATAATTAGATAAAATTGGCGACAAAGAAACATAAAAAAAAGTTTAAACAAATTTTTGGGTTTGTATTAAAAATAAAAGCAAAATTTAAAAATATTGTAACAAAATAAACCTAAATTAAATTTAACTGTCCAAGCATAATTCTTCATTCATCAATTTAAAACTTTCAACAGTCCATTTATAACTTTCATCCCGGTTATTCGCTTCAAAGTTTCTGTCTTGCACTAAGAATTCTTGCCGTAGAAAAAGTGAATCGTTTCTTACTTTTTAGCCTCCCTTCGTAAAGTTTCTTTCACTTTTTCATTCACGATCAAATAACTCGTAAACGTTAGAGAGCAGACAACTTTTTTCAATGTTTTTTTCATGATATAAATGCTTTCGAGAAACATTGTCTGATATTTTATCTGAGAGAAGTGAAAGTGTTAAACTGTATGAGAGTGATAAATAAACTTTGATGTCTATAAATAAGAGTTGATAGAAGGATTTGCATTTCAAACACTTTTTCGAATTTATTTCACTGCTTTTTCATAGATTAGTTTTCTACCCCATGTATACCGTTTTGGGATTTTTTTTCTAAAATCCTCTACCGTCTGCAGCTGAATTAATAAAAAAATAAATAAAAAATTAATAAAACGCGCACTTGTTCGCCTGAAAATTTGGCAAGAGGAGTGGAAAATGGCAGAAAACGAAAACTTCTTAGCACAACACCGCATCGGTTACCGACATACGAGTTTGGACGTAGACATTCAACATTCGAGTTCTCGACGAGTCTATAATCATCACCTACCTAATACCTTCGTCTTTCTTTTTGATAGTAAATTGTTACACTTATTTCACGCTTAAGACTTTTATTTTCATTGTTAAATTGTTAGTTCGTTTTATATTTTTATTCCCGATTTAAAAAATTGATCCCAGAAACTCAGATCTTGCTACAAAGTAAAATGAAGTAAAGCTGAAAATAAAACCTCGTGTCGGATTTATAATGAGAAGCGTCGCGGAAAGTAAAAATTAAATTATGAAATCAAATGAGCCAACTGTGTCACTAAAGTGTCGGCTAAAATTCTCAAGCAGAATAATTTATGAATACCGAGATATATTATTTGCCACTTTTTCGTGAATTTCTAATCATGCCAGTTTTTAAGATTCTATTCAGCTTATTAGATAACATGATAAAAGAGTATTTAGCGTTATGAAATGTCTATTGAATAAAAAACTTCTCTTGTTTTATACAAGGTGGCCAAAAACCCTAATTTGCAAAATACCCTCAATTTTCACTGACCAATTTTTCATTTTTCCCGACCATTAATATCCAAATGCCGGTATTTAAATCTTGTAACATATTTAACATAGACTCTTTGATAAACGGAATCGAAAAATAAAGTTTTAGATTACAATTAAAATTTTTTTAATCTGTTTATTTCAGCCAAAAAATATGACTTTTTTTATCGAGAAAGATGAATTTTAAATCCAAAAGCACAAATTTTGATCCAAACAGTGGAACTCTTAACCAAAAATAAGGATAAAAAATGTTTACTGTTCAAACAAATGATAGAATTTTTAACTAAAAATATATTGTTTATGATGTAGTAATTGAAAAAGAATGGAAATCACAATACGAGGCAAATAAATTACTAAAAAGAATATTATATTAAAGTGATCGAAAACTTAATTTTATAAATTCCCTACTTTTTTCCTGACCGCTAATATTTAAAGACCTGGATCTTGAATTCGCAACCACTTTAACGTACAAAATTTTATAAATGGTATCAAATAATTCAAAAAAAATACAAACTTGTTATCCGTGGCAGTTGTAAAAATGCACTTACTTTTCTAAATAATTTTTTGGAAATCCCTGACTTTTTCCTGACATTTCGTAAGCCATTAAAATTCCCTAACTTCTTCCTGAGTTACAGGTTTTCCCTGACGTACACTGCTGTGCAAAAGTTTTAGGCCACCTCTTTTTTTATGAGTGAATAAATTCTCTTGACTTTAATTGTACCACAGCTAAAAAAATTCTCTTTAAAATATTAATTGTTTACGAAATTCTGTATAAAATAATCCCAGGGTGAAGCCAATTTGACTAGTTTTGAATTAGATTTTGCAAAAATAGTGTAATTTTCAATGTTTTCTTAAATTTAGAATAACTTCAAAAATATATTTATAAATGTTTAATTTTCAAGCAAACAGTTGCATTTTTACCAAAATATTTAAATTTTTATCAAAATAATAGAATTTTAAACTAAAATATAATTTTCAGGAGAAAGCATCTAAAAAAAGAAATACAAGGCAAACAAGTTTCTAAAAGAATATTATTTTAGGGTGGTCGCAAAACTTCATTTTTAAAATCCTTTGAAAAATGCCGTCAATTTTTCTTTGAGTATTAATGTTCAAACATTTGAATTTTAATATCTTAAACAGATTTTCTATATAGAAAACCCTAAAAGAAGATAAAAACACGAGAAAGCAGAAAATCATTTTTATACGATGTGTAGAGTAATAATTTATCTTCTTTTTATGAAATCCGCATACAAGTATATAAGGTGAACTCTAGGTCGTAAGTGGTAGACTGGAGAACGCCTGGGTATATGGTGAGAGAAGAAACAGAAAGGTATAACGTAAGGATAGAAACAGGAAAGGAAAGACAATTTAAGTCGAAGCCAAGGCCGGTAGAAGAAAGGGGAGGGGGTGGGTGAAGCATTAACAAGATGGGAAGAAGAAGGGAAGGAATTTTTTATTGCTGGATATACAGGAGAGGGAACTAGGGTAGGCTATGAAGAATCTAAGAGATGGGGGACAGGGAAAGACAGTTGATAGAAAGAGAGGGGATGATTAAGGATTTAAAATATAAAAAATGGTATAAAATGATAAAAAGGGAAGGAGAATCAAAGTATTTAGAAAAGGGTTGGGGAGAGAGGAGATGGGCCAGAAGAGCAACATTTAGATTGAGAAACGAGGTAAGAGAAGAAATGAATTGGACAATTAAAGAGAACAGAAAGTACAGAATATGTAAATGGGAAGAGAAAACATGGGGGTATGTTTGGAAAGGATGTAGTAGAGGAATGGAAGATAAGGCAAGTGGGCAAGAGAATGTGATAAAGATTCGACGGGAGGATGGATTAGGAAAAGAATGGATGAAGGAATTGGAGGGGACAAGAGGAGCGAATAAGAAATAATGTAAGAATGGATATGAAAAATGATAAAATTAAGGTGAAAAAGAAATGAAAATGAAAGAAAAAACAAAGTGCAGAATATGTGAACAAGAAAAGTAAACATGGGAGCATATATGGGAGGGATGTCGGACAGGAATTGAACATAACAGAAGCTGGAAAGATAATGTGATAAAGATTCGAGGGGAAGATGGATTGCGTGAGGAGTGGATGGAGGAGCTGATGGGGGGCTAGAGGTGCGAATAAAAAAGAATAAAATAATGGATATAAAAAAATAACATAATTTAGATAAAAGAGAAGTGAAAGTAAGGGAGAAATGAAAGAAAAAATAAATGGAATTCGTTTAGATTAAAAGCAGAGTCAACATTTCTGAAGTGGGCACGTCATTTTTCGTGAAGTCATGAAAATGAAAAAGTGTCGCACAGTATTCAACTGTACATCAACTTAACAATATCCCACCCCATAGTTTTAATAAAATTCAATTGTTTATTACTTATTTTTGCCATTAAATATTTTATGGAAATTTGGTTGAAACCCAGATTACGCCCAAACTAAGATCCGAAAAAAATGGAAAAAATACAGGGAAAACTCACAATAAATTAATTTCACAACAAAATAAAAAACTATGGAAAAAGCTTTATTTGAATCATTTCAAAAAAATTTTATAAACAAATGTAATTTTTACTTAGTGCTCTATCTCCAATTGAATTTTTTTATAATGCATGTAGTAAATATAATTAACAACATAAAAATGCAAGAACGGTTTGGTGATCTCAACGGTAAGTGCTAAAAAAATAAAATTTTCATCTAGGTTGTGAACGAAAATTAACCACCAAATACTAAACAAAACACGGATGCAACAACAGCACCTTGCGCGAGTCACCACATGCTTTGGGCGGCCAATTTGAAACAGAGTACTGAGTAAAAGTTGCATTTTTTTTAATTATTAAAAAATGACGCAAATAAACTTTTTTCCACGGTTTTTATTTTCTTTTGAATTTAATTTATTATTAGATTTGTCTGTATTTTTTTCCAATGTTTTCAGCCCATAGTTTGGGCGTAATCGATTTAAAAAAAAGTTTCCATGAAATATTCAGTTGCAAAAATAAGTAATAAGCAATTTAATTTTCTAAAAGCTATGGGGTGGGATATTGTTGAATTGCTGTATAATTGACGACTGTGCAAAACTTTTTAATTGTCATGACATAACGAAAAATGGCGTGCACACTTCCGGTATTTGGACTCAGCATAAAAATCGTGGATATTTACGGAGAGAAAGTATGCAGATGAACATTGTTTAGAATATGGAGCTTGTTGGATGATGTGTAATCTAGTGGTGCGACTACGACCTAGCATCAAGTTCCAAAAAAAGTTTTTCTGCGTTTTTATGCTAAAATCTCGTACCAAAATGTTTTTAATGTTTATAGAAACTTAATATGTTATTAGCACAATTTCCTATATAAAAAGAGTTGTAACGATATTTCTCGAAAATCTCACAGTCATTGTTGCTGAACAATTGTTGATTTTTTTAATACTTTAAAATATTATACATGCTTAATGTTACTGCTTTTCACTGGAAACTTTTTAAAAAATCAATAGAGGTTTCAAAAATTAGTTTTGTTTCAAATAATAAAATTTACAAGATGAAGTAATTTTGGACTTTTTAGTATGTTTGTTTTGAAATATAAATTTTTATTAAAAAAATATTAGATTTAAGAGCAGATAAAGAATTTCTTATTAATTTTAGGTTCAGTTACTGTTTCAAATCGAAAATTAGTATTTTGAAACAAAAATTATTCTAATTTGAATAAATTCTAGAATCTTTCGAGAATTTTCGATTAGGTTATGCTTCTTGTCCGAAATTGTTATTTTAAATTAAAAAAAAAAACAGTTTCAAAAAAGATTCACAAATTTAAGCAAATTCAGGTTATGTTAAGAAAAATACAATTTTTGGTGCAATTTGTACGTTAAGATAATAATTTTCAACGCAAATATCCAAATAGGTTTTATAGGTTTTACAAATTTACAGTTTGGAACAATTTCAGGTTATGTTAACGTTCCTACCGGAAGATTTCAAAGACAACTTACAATTTTGGAACAAGTTAAGGTTATATTACTATTGTTATCGAAAATCCATTATACTATACAAAAATTAGTTTATAATTAATTATTCTTTATTTTTTGGTTTAGTTAGCGTTTTATACCGGAAATCGGTATTTCTAGTGAAAAAAGCAATATATTTCAAAGAAGCTACAATTTTTCGTACAATTGAATGTTAACCAAGCGGTTTTTACCGGAAATGTCAATTTAGCTTTTAAAGATTTGCAATTTTTGAAAAATTATAGTGTAAAATAAGTTTAATAATATGTAATAATGATATAGGAATGAGAAAACCAGCAACATCTTTATTTATTAAATTTTAACTGGCCAAAAGACTCATACCCTCTAACTTACAATAATAAGGTAAATTAGCGTTTTTCAACTGAAATCGGTTGTTTCAAATAAAAATTATTTCAATTATAAATTCCCTAACGAAAAGAATCTTTGAGTATATACTAAAAATTCTTTAGGTCAAAGAATCTCAGAGAAATTCTCCGCAGGCACTCAGGTAGATATTTTTAAAGGTCCAGGAAG
>NC_046660.1:35367996-35379711 GCF_010883055.1 Belonocnema kinseyi | reverse complement strand
GCCGACACTCAAGGGTCCTTTGTTAAGCTTTCGGATTAAAATTTAGAAGTAGATTTTTTTAATTTCATAGTTAACAGCCTAAAACATAATAATTCGGAATCTGTGGGTTTCGATGACTTCAGATATCTAACTTTTTCTTTTTAATGCTTAAAATTGGAATTAATAGAACGTTTCTCGTAAATGGAATGAGATACGCCAAAAAAGACAACATTTTTGAATTCAACTAGAAAATTGTAAATCAGTATATAAGTTATAATTATAAATAAGTATAATGAGAAAATTCATCAATTAAAAGAAAGTGTTAATAATTTGAAGAGAAATTTAAAAAGGGAGAGCGGATTAGCCACGACCAGCTACTGTAAATAACTCTGCCCGCCCGGTACGTGACGAAAACAAAAGGAACCTTATATTACCGTCGCACCACTCTTAAAATGACCAATAAACGAATCTTGAAAAGGACCCAAATCTCTCAAACTATCTCCGAGACTATTTTGTTTCAAATCGACTTTGTTTATAGATTCAAATGGGCCAGGCTATTTCGCTAAAGAAAACTCAGAAATTTCTTTCGGTAGGGTTAAACTGAAAATTTTACACTTTTAGGTTATGTCAGTATTTTTGTCGTCAAATGGTACTTTTGAAAAAAAATGCAACGGTTTGATTGTTTATAGTCTATATATTATGAAAAAATATTTTTTCCTACCTTGCTTTTTCTATTATTTTAGATGAGGAGTAAGCGAAAAAGTGTCATAAATCCACGAAAGACGATACCTCAATAATTAGACAAATGTTGTATTTAAAAGACATCTGCGATAGAAGAATAATTCAAATAGTATCAAATAGAGAAAACTATTGAACTATGTATTAATGGAGCTTTAAGATTGTACCTATATCAGTTTTAAAGCATATTGAACACTTTAGTACAAAATAAACGAATTTTAATGGGATAGAATATTTTTTGTGCACCAAGGACCAATAATTATATTCCTCGAGTACTAAAAATTCTGAAACCATGCGTAAGTTATTTTCCCCACAAAATGGATTGATCTTTTTTGTATGCTTCATACTGAGTTAATATATACTATGACTTACAAAAATGTTGTGTCAATAATAATTTTATATTGTAAATTAAAAATTTTAGCACATGTATTTGTTTTCTAGTTCTGCCAAAAAATCTTATTTGGACTCTAGCACGTCAAAGTTTCTATTGCACTAAAGAAACTAAATTACAAAGTAAATTGCGAGGCCGGGACGTTTTTCTGTAAGAACTTCGTCACTCAGTTATGAGCCTGGGTCACCTATACTATAAAAATTCTATTAATAGTAGTACTATTCTTTGTTTACTCCGTACTGGATCTCTAAATGACACTCTTCGCTCGCAGAGGATCAAAACAAGAAGGTTGCACAAATTGCTAGCAGCAATCAGTGGTCTTTAGGAAATGCTGAAAACGGAGATTGAGAAACACCGCACTAGAGTATAAGACCTTCTTTAGTATTAAGCTTTAAATTCTCTAAGAAACCAATTTTCACCCGGAATGTAGCAACCGTGTTCTTCCTAGTCCAGAACATGTTTTTTTTTACAAACGAATACAAGAATTAATTAGTAAACATTGAACCCATACCTCAGCAGGGTATCTACTGGATGAATGATTTTAAACTCCCGCCTGGAAAAAATACTATTTTTCACAATAATAACATCGAAAATGGCGGGTTCCGTAGCCTGCAAAACGTTCCAAAAATAGCGGTATGCAGGTTAGCGGGTACGAAACTACTTTACAAACTATCGATTTCCGACGAAAGATTCTCTGCAACAAAAATTAACTTCACAGGATAAACTTTACACAAATATTGGTGAAACTTTCTTTTGTTTTTCCATGACAAACACATGTTTTTTTAAAGACGCGAAGCTGGCTAAACAAAACTTTATCGCTCTAAAAAATTTCCTGCGACAAATTTTATTCTTAGTTTTTTCTGTGTTGCAAACATAGTATTGGAATGACGAAATTGCTATACATGTATAGTAAACGTTGTATATCGTGAAATCACCATTCAGCATACCAATACATGTATTAGAGCGCTTTTAAGACGCAAATTGTGTACAAGGAATTCCCGGAATTGACGGAATTCATCGAATATAAGGAACGTATCTAATTCAAGGAATTCATAGAATTGATTGAATTTTTGGAAGTCATGGAATAAATGGAATTCACTGAATTTATGAAATTGACGGAACTGATAGTTGTAATCACAGAATTCAAGGAACTTATGGATTTCGCGAAATTGCGGAATTTATGGAAATCAAGGGATTCATGAAATTCGCGGAACTTTTATAATTAAAGGAATTCATGGGATTCATTGAATTCAAGGAATTCACTGAAATCACGGGATATACTGGAGTTGTGGTACTCATGGAATTCATACAATCTATTTAATTTATGGAATTCAAAAAATTCATGAAATCAAGCTAATTCACGGAATTCAAGGAATTCACGGAATTCACGGAAACTAAAGAGTTCACGGAATTCCATGCATTCCATGAATTCTGTGGCTTCATTCAATTTCACGAATTTCTTGAATTTCATGAGTTCGCTAAATTTGGTTAAATTCTTGAATTTCCTAGCTCCGTGAATTTTTTTGAATTCCGCGGATTCCATGAATTTGGGGAATTACTTGTATTTCGCAAATTCCGTGAATTCCGTGACCTCCATGGAGTCGTAAATTCCATTAATTCCGCGAAATATATAGCTTCCGTCAATTCCATAAATACCGTGAAGTCCATGAATTCCATGAATCTCTGGAATTTCATTATTGCCTCGAATTTCGTACGTTCCGTGAATTCCCTGAATTGTTTGAATCCCCTATATCCTTTTACTTTCGCCTATGTCGTGAATTCTTTGGAATCCGGGAATTCCTTAAATTTAATGAATTACATGAGTTCCGTGAATTTTATGAATTTTTTGGATACCGTGATTTCCGTGAATTCGTTAAATTTCTTGAGTTCTGTGAATTTTGTAAATTCTTTGAAATCCGTAAATTCTATAAGTTCCGTTAAGTCCATGAATTAAGTCTCTTTCAATGTTAATTGAAAATTATATTTTTCAAAATCGGACCATATTTAACCACTTTGTGTTACAATTAATAAAAATATACAAAAATGTATCAAAATTTCAATTTTTATATTGTTTATTCAATAAGGTATTTTTACTTCTTTTTCGACGCTAGAAACACAGCGAAATAAAACAAAATGTATATAATGTATGAAGTGTCCTTAAGTTGTTTTTCTAGGCGTGTTCACTAATATTGGCGAGTAAATAGAAAAAATTTGTTTATTAAAAAGAACTTAATGATCAAAAATGGTTTCTTCAGGATTAAAAAAACTTAGATATTTTATTCGAGAAAAAACAACCCTATTGTTAAGTAACCCACAAACTATACAATACCAAAGAAAAGAAATAAATCGATGACCTACTTTTTTCTTCCCAAATGAAATGACCCCATAAGAATACTAATTCTTATTTGGAACGGAAAATCTTCTAAAGGAATGATAATATCGAATCTGAAAAGGGTTTTTGCTTCAAACTCCATTCTGCTCAGAATAAGAATTACTTTCCCAAATTTATTTCTTCCTGTGAATTTACTGTTTTAGACAAAATTATAATTCTATACAAAATTCCCTGTTCCAAATTAAAAATTATAATTCTTAAAAATTTTTTTAAAATATTTAATTGATTTATTTCGCAATTCTCTGTTCCAATTCATAGTTATTTAAATTTGTTTTAAAAAATTTATATTAAAACACAAAAATATAAAACTTACCTCTTCCAAAAACAAATTATAATTCCTTAAAGAAATTTCCTGTTCCATGTCACAATTACATTTATTTCGAAAAATTCTGATTTGGAACAAGATATTTTGTAAATCTGACGAATCCAGGCTTAGAACAGGGCCTGTTTTTGTGAATTTCCTTCTTTAAGTCAGAATTTAAATTCTTTTACAAAATTCCTATTTCATTAAAGGAAAATTAGCTATTTCAAATGAAATTATAATTCGTTACAGAAAGTCCCTCTCTAAAAGTCTATATTATAGTTATTTACGAAAATTCCGTTGACAAAGTCTAAATTCTAATTATTAATGGAAAATCCCTGTTCCAAGACAATCACATTTACTTCAAAAATGACCTGTTCCAAGTTAGACATATATTTATTGACAATATTTTCAACTATACTTATGGAAAATGTTAATTATCTTTGGAAAAAATAGGATTACGGGCTTTGGAATATTTGTACTTGCAAAAAAAGAAACTCTAAGTTAAAACCCATACTGATTAAGAACGCAAATTTGTCAAAATCTCACGAATTTGGACTTGCAACAGGGATTGTATTTTCCAAATAAAATAAAAATTCTTTATGAAATTCATTGTTTGCAAGTTTAAATTTTAATTCTTTTGAAAAAATCCCTATTCCAAATGAGAATTAGAACTTTTCAAAAATGTTCTGCTCCAACTCAAAATAATGGTTAAATATAAAAAATTACTTTTAATTTGCATATTAGTACATATAAGAGAAAAATTACGTTCACTGAATAATATACCCGGTCATTTCCTGGTTCTTTCGATTTCCCGTTCAGGTAGACAGCCTGATCAGAATCCAAAAACATAAAGTAAATAGGTTACATGCTTTTCCTGTAAATGGAAAAAATCAAGAATTGAACTTCAAGAACATGCACTTTTCACAAAACACAAAAATGGTAAAGATATTATAACTGATTTTACTCCAATAAAGGCCTTTCAGAAAATAGAATTTGTAAAAAAAATATCGAAAGTCCATTGTATTATTTTTTTGTGGAGTTAAGAATTTTCATTTGCAACTGCAGTTCAAGAGAGATATTTTAATCACATCCTTTCAAACTTGGAACCAATTTGAAAACGCGTAAACTTCCATATAGGACGTTTTTTATACAACTGATTTTATTATTTTCCGATACTTGTTTTTTCTAATCTAATTTAAATTTCTTAAATTACAATATTTTTGTTCAAATAAAATTGAACAGAAATATTTGACACTTCACCATTTTTATGCCGGAATAAAAACGGTACATAAATTTAAAATGAAATATACCTATTGGCAAAAAGAGGTAAATTACAGGATTTTGGGGGTTTCTACTCTAGCCAGTCATGTGTCCAAATTTTAGCAAACACCACTGCAAGTAAGCAGGGTTGACGACGAATAATCCAGCAAATCCTGGATAAATCCACCCTTTGGAGAAACTGTGGAACTGTTCAGGTCTGCAAATGTTCCATGAAATCACCCTCAAATCTAAGATAAGAGAGTTTGCCTTAACCTGGTATAAACTCCATGTAATTAAAATTGATTTAGGATCCATATGTGAATTACTTAAATAAAATGATAGTATATTTTATTTTCTTGTTATTATTTTACTATTCAAGTCAGTGATGGAACAAGAACCAATTTGAATTAAATATTTATTGGGTAACTGTCGTTGAAACCTGCTAATAATAAAAAATCTATTTTTACTTGAATTCTAAGTATCAAAGAAATTAATTGAAAATGAATTGATCTCACACTTGAGGAATTCGAGAACCTCGAAGGATATTCATTAAAAAGCTTAAAATAGAAATTTTTCACGATTTTTCGATAATATGGAAGGCTTTTACTTTCATATTGTTGCAACTTCAGAGTTCCCAGTCCAAAAGCTTTCAAACCCGAAATAAATAATCATTTACAAGATCCTGGGTGGAAATTTAAGTTGGGGGCTGGTCAGTCTACGGCTGGAAAGCCCGGCTTTAAGTCGGGAGCTGGCCGGGGTTTCTGGTCGGAATCCGACCAGTATCGTAACGCTGCGCTGACCAGCGTCCGGCCATGGAGCATGGCCGGGAGCTGGCCGGGAGCTGGCCGGGGATTTCAACCATGGCCCGGACAAGATTAATTGTTGCTTTACTAGATTTAAATAATTCGTGTTTCAATTGTATGATGAGCATCTGGCACTGAGTTAGGGGATCAATTTGATTCTTTTGTACTGTATAATTGGAGATTATTAATATATAAAATTCCACACACCTAGCACACAGGGAACATTAACTATTTTTACGTAGTCTTTGAGAGAAAAAAAATTTTAAAAATAAATATTAAATGATTGCGAGTATTTTGACTTCATATATTAATAATAGTCCTGTTTAGAGTAAATACATATATTACATGTTTAAACATTATATTACAAATAAAACTTATAACGCTACGGGGTATTGAACCTACATATATCTATACCTAAATCTAACGCCTAGCAGTCGGGAGTGCTAACCACTGCGCTAAACCGACAAGTTGAAATTCGTTGAAAAAGCCATCCTCATAAGCTACAGTTCAGAAAAGTTAAAGTATCAACTTTTAAGTACTCTTTTTCTAATTATTTATTATTATGCGGCTTTATGTAAATATAAAATACACGAACTTTTAACAGGAATATCAGTTTTTTCCCGTTTTAGACTATTTTACAACTTTTTACAATGACAGGAAATGTAATTTTTTATGAACATTAAAAATTTTCAACGGCGGGACTCAGAAATTCAATCGTGCACGTTGAAAATTTCTTAATGATAAAAGTTTTTTGACTTTCTTGTAAGGTTTGGTTTTTAGGTGTTTTATACTATTTTACAACGTTTAAGATTGATATAAAATGTAATTTTTTTCTGAACATTTGCAGTTTTGCATAAAGACAGAACTTTGAATTTTTTTCGTAAAAAAAAATAGTTCGAATTTCAAGAAATTGTCTTCGAGTTTTTGTCACAAAATGCATGGTTTGAAAGTCTGAACTCATGAAACCTTAAAATTTGTGGTGTGAAAAAGATCTTCACCCATTATATTTTCACGCGTGGAACATTCACGCGGGTATACGCATCCATTTTTTAATGAAATCAGAGAAAGTAAAAACAAAGTTCAACAATTTTATTATTGCCAATCAGCACCCGGCCAGCTACCGTCTGAACATACGATCATAAGATTTGTCCGATCAGAGCCCAGTCAGCCCCCGACTGGGGTTTCGACATAAATATTGTCCAGCGAGTCCCCGACCAGCGCACGGCTAGGCTCTTAACCTCTTAACCCTGTTGTACCAGGACTAACCCGGGCTATTTGCACACGGGATTTTAAGTTTTAAATGTTAAATTTGTAAGCATTCAAGTTTGAACGCGCTTAGCTTTTAATTTTAAAATCGATTTTGAAGATTACAATACGGAGGTTTCGGCACTTACAAGAACTATAAAACAGACACGCGCGCTAAGCATCTGACTATTATGTTTTTTCTCGCGCAATTTTTAATTTAATATATATAATTAATTTCTATATCAAAATATCTATCAAAATAATACAAAAGAAAAGCGAAAACAATATTTTTGTTAATTAATAAAAATTGATATCTTAACTGCAGAGTTATTAAAAAATATTGTTGTTAAATATACAGATAATCAAATAGTTGCATTTTTATTTAAAATTGAAAGCTTAATTTTGAAAGTCATATGATTTTTGTTCAAAACAAATGAGATATTTTATTTGTAGTATGCTATTTATAAGTCTTTGAAATATACATATATTTTTATAAAAATGAAAGTTTTAGACAAAAAAAATAACATAATGGTTTATAATGGTAACTCTTCTTTTAAACCTAATGATTTTAAAATATTATTTGAAATTTAATAATTTTTTACCAGAAATAACAATTTTAGACAAAAAATGAACATAGCATAACAAATGTATTATGTAACAACAAAAATTCCACTGAAATACGCTGGAATATTTGATTATTTTTAGTGTTTTGTAAATATTCTTTGAAAACTTACTTTTATTAGCAATAGCAATTTTAGATGAATAATATTAACATGAAATAAAGAAGATGGTTTAAGACGATAAATCTTCTTTTAAACCTAAAGTTTTTAGTTTGAAATATTCAATTCCATGTGAAAAACGCTAAGACATCTTATTACTGTTTAAATATTGCAAAATATTCTTTTAAATCTAATTTTTTTAATGATAGAAGAAATTTTAGACGAAAAACATTAACATAATAGAAAACTGTTTATGATTAGAAATCTTCTTTTAAACTTAATGTTTTTTGTTTACAATAACTGATTTCCGGTGAAAAATGATAACATAACCGTAAATTGTTTAAAAATTGTAAATCTTATTTGAAATCTATATCGATACTTAAGGTGAAAGCCGCTAAATTAAACTTCAATTGTATACACATTCTAATGTTTCTTTTCAATCTGATTATTTTTTACTAGAATATTTATTTTTGGTGCAAAATGTGAATAAAATCAGTAAATAACGGAACGCTAAATTTTCAAAAGATTATTAACCTTCAAAATATAATGATGCTTATTTTATATAAATAATAATTAAAAATTTTTTTTAAAAAATGACAAATCTGACAAATCAAATTTTGTATTTAAAATGTTAGTTTTTCAAGCTGAAAAAGGGAACGGGAAAATTCTATCGCATTTTAAAATAAAATACCGTAGAATTTAACAAAAGAAAAAGAATTTTAAAGAAGGAATTTTTTACAAAAAAAAGTTTATGTCGATCAAAAAAATTTTCTTGTTTAAAAAAGTTGTTTTAACTATTATCAATGAGGATAACTTCCTTACCCTTCAAGTTGCATACGATACTTTTTCATATTACCACGCGTGAAAAAATATTTTGGTGTCCAGTTTCGTGGGGGCAAAATCATCGATTTTCGAGATCGTTGGAAAACTCGATAACGATTATTTGTCACAGGGGAAGGTACATAAAAAATAATGATACTTATTGAATTATTCTTCTATTACGCTTCTTACTCTAAACTTGCCAAAAATGTTGCATTTTACGTATGGGTATTAGAAAAAGTATATTAATGTTCTAGGTCAATCGATTTGCATCGAATCAAAGAATATTTTCTTTTACTGCATCAATTTTGAGTTATGTTATTGAAAAAAATTTTACTATAAAAAACAGTTTTTTCAAATAGTATGCGTTACCATAGCCTTCTTGCTGTTCAATAAAATATAGCAATAAAAATCAATTCGGCTCGCATCCACGCCTCTTTATTATTCTCACTTCAACTTTAAATTATGAGAAGGAGAAAATTTTTACTATAAAAATCGATTTCTAATATAATATAAGTGATCATAAATCCGTTACTCTTTAATAAAATGTATTAATATTATAAATCAATCGATTCGTCTCGAGCTAAGGAATCGTTTTATTGTTGCATAAACTTTGAATTATGATAAAGTGAAAATTTTTACTATACAAAACTGTACTTTCAAATATTATGCATTGCCATAACTTTATTATTCTATAATAAAATTTATCAATATTATAAGTAATTTGATTCTTCTCGAACTAAAGGCATCTTTTATATTCTTGCATCAACTTTTAATTATGTTAATGAAAAAAGTTTGACTATAAAGAACCGATTTTTAAAATATTTATCGTTTACACAGAAAAGTGTGACATCCACACACACACATTTGGATAATTGCTTAGAACATTTTAAATTACCATTACAAAGCTTCATAAAGTTTACTGAGATTTTTGTTTTTAGAAGGTATTATTTATAGAGTTGATTTTTAAAAGTGACTAATTGAAGTTCGAATTGAAATTAATTTAAAAGCCCTTGAATTTAAAATCTTCTAATTTCGAAAGGTTGAATTTTAAAACTACCGACAAGAAAGCTTCAATCATGAAAAGCTTTGAATTTTTAAACTTTTAATTTAAGGAATAAGTACTAAAACGAATCTATTGATTCTAAAGTGAATAAAAAATCTGTCGAATCATATTCCAAAAAAATCAAAAGTGATAATTAATATAAAGAATTGGTAGACAATTAATATGAATTGAAAGCGCTCGAATTAAAACCTTTCCTTTGTGAAAGTTCCAACTTTAAAGCTGCCAATCAGAAAGCTTAATTCTTGAAAACATTTAAATTTTAAACTGAATATAAAGAGTACCGTAACGTAGCTATTGATTCTAAAGTTAATTTAAAAGCTTTTTAACCACATTCGAGAAAATTAAAAGTGATACTTCAAATGAGGGATCAGTGAAGAGAAATAAAAGAGCTAAAAGAGTCACAAGAGCGACCGCCAACTCCTTTATTGCATCTTGACAGTTACCTTGAAATGAAGGAAAAGTAAGAGGTTAGAAGTAACCTAACCTCAGAGTCTTAAGTGTTGATAATGATGGCCTATCGATTGTATCATAAAGCTAATGGAGACCTTTTTACCGCAAATACTTCACCCTACCGGCACTTTGCTAGTTGCAGGGTCCCTAATTGTATTGACATTTTTTCCCCAGATTTATATAAAAAATGCCTATCTATTACATACACGTATATGTTCTCTAGGGTGATTCATTTTTTAAGATAAATAAGTTACTTACGAATCTAAAAGTTCTTTCCACAAATCAAAAAAAAAAAAAATCAGGATCGGTTGTAATTTAGAGGTACCCTGTTTGCATTTTGTCCTTTTAATAAATGTTTTGTTGTTTTCATTTTCTTAAGGTTTTGAAAATACACGTATTAAATTTTCATCCGTACAGAATTAACAATTTTTACATTAACATGATTATAGAGGATAATAGCTACACTGGCGGAAGTTTCGGATGGAAATTTATTCACTGCCAATCAGAATTATTTTTAATTTTCATATCTGTAACCAAGCCACTGCGAATCAATCCGCACCAATTCGAAAAAATGTTTGAATCTCGTTTGTTGAAAAATGTTATTTATATAAATTTATATACATTTTCGCCAGGGCTTCACTAAGTTGCTCTAGGCAATGGATATTTTCAATCATTTTAAGAATCAGTGGAAGAATTTGTTTTGTATTTTAAGGATAAATAAAATAGAGGCGAACACACTTCTTCCAAAAGCTTGAGTCATCTCAATCCATTAGAAAATGAGAAAAATGGAAAAAACTGTTTGAGATTCTGCTGAAAAAATTGACCTTGACTTTACTAAGTATTTGCACAGAAATAGACCACTTTAAAAATACCCGAATAAAAATGCTTCGACTTGAGTTCGACTTCAATTGCCCCCAATCAAGACATGGTGAAGTCGAAAAGTTCGACTTGAGCATTTCTCAGTTTTGAGACGGAGCCAGGCTTCAATTTATGTCTTGGAGGTAAGATTTTATGTGTTTTATGTGTTATTTTCATTATCCTACGAATGAGTATTTTTGAATAAATTTTACTTACGGTGCTTAATAAGCTAATCCCTCTGTAATTATTGAATTCGCTTTTATCTCCCTTTCTCTTGTATATTGGTACGATAATCGCTTCTTTCCAATCGTCTGGGACGTCTCCCATCTCGAAACATAAATTTATGAATTCGCACAGTCTATGTGGTATGCACGCGCCACCGTGTTTAAGCATTTCAGCGTTAATACCGTCTACCCCGGCAGCCTTACCGTTTTTCAAATTCTTAAATATACCCCTAACCTCAGTGACACAGACTTTTTCAATTGAGTTTCCCATCGCATCGTGTTCAACATCGCAGTTGTGGTGTCCTATAGCTTCATCTCCGAATTGTCTCCTAAAATAGTCTGTAAAAGCCTCAAGTATTCCGTCTGCATCATGTACCATTTCCCCCCTACTATTTCTCATGTTGACAATTTCTGTACTTTTGTTTCCTCTCATTTTTTTATAAAGTAGTTTCCTGCTTCTTTCAAAT
>NC_046660.1:35362857-35367896 GCF_010883055.1 Belonocnema kinseyi | reverse complement strand
ATTTACCGATTTTCATCTGTATTATACTTGTTTGACGATGATACCGAAAATGTTGTTGTTTTTACGTATTTCTAACGGCTTGGGACAATTTTTATTTTTTCGAAGAAAATTTTTAAGGGTTATACTCGTTCAGACCCACCGATTCTCAATTTTTAAATTGAAAATAACCAATTCAATAATTACAAATTATTCATTTATCAATTTTAATCCCATTTATGAGCCAAAAAAGGTTCGATAATCTCAGTCAAGACAAGGCTCGTCTTGAGTCAAATAAACGTCGTCTTAGCCAAGCCAAGGCTCGACTTAAGACAAGTAAACGCCGTTTAAACTGTCGTGATCATAAAAGTAAGATGAAGGCCTACGTTTCGACTCAGTTATGAGACGCAGTCAGACATCGATGCCTTGGAGACGAAATCCAGACATAACCAAGTCGAACTCAAGTAGAAGCATTTTTACTCGGATATTTATTCAAAATATACATGTACTAAATTCGTCTTGTTAAAGACTTTTTTTTACATAAATCGACTATTTTTAACACTTTTTTTGATTTCATCAAAAATAAATCTGATCACACTGTGCAAAATAAAATATAGGGGTGTGATCACTGTGATCGGATGATTTTAGAAACAAAAACAATTTATTCTCTCAGAAAAACGTGAAATACATTCAACTTCCGATGTATGCACGGTTTCGGACATGACTTGCAGTGGCCTGCAGCCTAAGTTGGGAGAATCCCAACGTTAACAGGCCTGACAATATTAACGCGATGAGAGTGCGGCCCTCATGCTGTTTGTCACGCTCGACAAAGCAACGCCTCTCTCAGTCCCGCGGCTCCCCTTAGCATCAAACTGCCGAGGGCATCAATTTTCGGTAGAGCGTAAACCGCGGGAGCTTATATCGGAGGATGAGTGTAAGTATAATAAGCTATAACGCGCGGAATTCCAGAAAATAAAACGAAGAATCCAACGACAACATTTGGAAAACCACCTTAAACTGTTCCTATTGCAACTTGAAAAATTATACAAATTTTCTCATTTTCAAGGAAAATAATAATTTTATCTTACTTCTTAGACATTTTTTATAAGAATTTAAATACGGTTTGCCAATTACCTGATAAAACAAGTAAATTTTAAGAAGTCGTTTACCATAGAAAAATGACAAAAGAAGTATGAAAACATTGTTATTCTTCTTAGGAATCAGTTTAAATATTTCCATTGAATGCACAATGATGGTGATTTAAAAGGGCATAATTTTATACGTCTAAAAATTTAATACATGAAATTTCAAGACATTCAGAACATAAAAATTACAAAAAATAAATAACAAAAGATAAAACAAAAATAGGGGTCCTCAAAATCATTTGCAATTTTTCATTGTTTCTATTCAAAAATTTGTTGATTGAAAAAGTAAAACTTGGGCCAGAGTGCGCATTCAAATTCACGAATAATTTGACGAAGAACTAAGTTTATAGTTAAAATGATTTTTTAACAAATTTTCTAATTTTAGGGAGTTAAAAGATTTTGAATTTTGAGACACGAATTAATTGAAAATTCCATATCTCCCAAAAAAAGTGTTGAACTTTAATATTTTTGTACAGGCCTGAGGTATCATTTAAAGGCCTTCTCAATGCAATTAAAACAAAAATATTTAAAAATATTATTAAATAAAACATTTGCACATTAATAGAGTTCCTGGCAAACTTAAATGACAGAGAATTGGAAAAAAAGTTTTTTTTTCTACCTATAGAATCCATAATGTGTATTTATTTTATATAATTTATTTTTTAAAACCAATAATATCGAATACTGCATTATCCAAAATGTTCAAATTTTGATATTATAATTTGTTTATAACAAATAGCATTACTTACCAAACATTTTTTATTTCCACATAAGCCTTCGCATCAAAACTAAATGGATACGTTTTTCTCGTAAAAAAAAGAGAATGAGGCAAAAATTTACATTTATTAGCTTTTGGCATTAATATAAACTTAAAAATAATAACAATTCATAAAGAGCTTGTACATATGAATTTTAAATTCAGTTCTGAATTTTTCGAAAAATAATCTAAAATTGGTGCGGAATTGCGTTCTAAAAATTATTTTCAACTTTGCTTGGTCGATGCGCAACGCGCGTTGATAATAAGGCCGCATTGACAAAATATCTCTGGAAATTAAAGTGTTGAACAGTTTTTTTAAATCGATGCACAAATTATAAGCAATCAAAATATTGATATTAAAAAAATCCTTTCGATAACAAAATTGAATGGTATTTTAATTTTTTTTTAGTTTTCTTGAACCCCTTAACATTTTTTCAATCGCATTAAAACGGCAGACAAATTATAATCGGCACATGCAAAAATGATTTAACATTCAATCAACGGTTTAAGAGATATAAAGTTTTAATATAAAAAGGGTAATAAAGTTCAAAAACTTTTAATTCCCTGAAATTTGAAAGTGTTTGAAAACCGCTTAAACCGTAAACTTCACCCACCCAATCCTAAAGTTTTAACAAGTTTCATAAAAAGCTCAAGATGGAAAACTGATAATTGATGTGAAATGCAATTAGCACAGTTATTACGTTTTCTAATCAGACTTTTTTTAAAGTCTTCACAAAAGAAGTCCAAAATGTTTAAATACTTTCTTAACTTTTATTTCTCGACTGTAAAGGACTTTCAATGAATTTTTAGAGAATATTAGACGCACAATACGCTTTGCAATTAAGAGAAATAATCAAATATCATGGTTGCTAAACCACGCGAAATGTGATAAAAGGTTCTTACTCACAAATTATGTTTTCATTAAAAAAAAAGAAATGTGGATCGAAAAATTCTTGTTAAAAGCCACTATTTATCTTAAAAGAGCCGAAGCTAAAAAATTTGTTTGAAAAAAGTAGAATTACATTTGTATGCTTTTAAAACCACTATAAATTATCATTATTATATATGTAAACTTTGTGAGTAAATTTCAATAGTAATTATTCAATTATGGTAAGTAATCGTCAGTGCATACTTGAGTTAACGATATATAGTTTTACAGGTGTTTGATCATAAATTTCATTTTGTTACGCCCTACAGTGATTGAACGAGGTGATAAAAGCTAAAATGAGGAAGGTAATATAATAATTCAGGGTGGACGCTTTTATGACCAGAAAAAATACTTGTTCATTTAACGGGTTTTTCATAGTTTAAAAAAAATTTTCCTGTTCATTGAACTCTTTTTGGACTTTCAACAATTAATAATAATCAAGTAAACCTTTAATTATGAAAACTAAATGTCACCACTTTCCTTGTCAGAAAATTTTCGGTTTTTTTAAATTCATCTCAAACATTCCAATAAAAAAAAACTTTTATACCTACAGACTTCAGAGTCAAATAGGCTCTTAAAAGAGGGGAATATAAACTTTTAAATAAAATTAATATATAGAACATAGAGGTACCATATTATCTTATAAGCATTTTGCTTACTCAGAAGTATCAAATAAATTTTATTTCTCTAGAGGGACGTTTTTTTCTAACAAAAGAAAAAAATATTGTGTTAAATTCCAAATTAAAACAAAAGTTTTGTCCAGAGAAACAATGCAACTTTTTTTAACCCTCTAAGTGGCTACTAATTATTAAAGAATGGCCATCAAAATTTCGTCAACATAAAAACGTAAAAAATCCTTGTATAAAAAAGATAAATGATTTGTAAACAAATTAAAAACAATATTAGTATTTTATGGTTGGATGAATGTTCCATCCAACAGGATAAATATTCTATGGAAGAAGACAAATGATCAACAGAAAAGTTGACATTTCGAACAAGGAAGATACATTTTTAACAAAATCATTGAAGTTCCAACCTAAAAAGATGAACTTTACACTAAATGACCGAATTTTTAATATAAAAGATAATTGTCAACCAATGAAGATTAATTTTTCATTAAAGCAGATGAATTTTCTGCAAAAATAGTTGAATTCTTAACTAAAAAGAATAAACTTTTAACCGAAAATAAATTAAATTTTCTTAAACGGTTCTATTAATTCAGTTCACATTTAAGCGAAACAATTAGAAAAAGGGGTAGTTTCTTGAAAACAGGAGGAAAAGAGGAATTCTTTAAAATTTTGGGGAAGATGGGAATAGAGAAAAGTAATATTTATTTTATTTATATATTTTTATTTGTATTTAAAATAAAAATTGTGTTTGAAACTTGAAAGTACGCATATGTTGCTTTAGGTTATTAATTTAATTAAAAATATAATACGACGAAAAACTGTTTCTCTTACTTTTCATCATTTTAGGTCAGCTAATGTATTTAAGGTAAACATAAACTTTCAAAAAAAAATGAAGATGAAAAAAATGTATAATCACTTCGACTTTCTTCGGCTTACCCTCGGGCTTACCATAGTGGCTAATCTCTATGATGATAATTTGATTAAATTATCTCAACCCCTGTTTTCATGAAAAAATTACGGAATTCATTTTTTTAGGATGTAAGAAAAGTAAATTTCTTCTAATGATCTAAGCTTCATTAACCACAAAAAGTTCTAGCGTTTTTTGTTGGCCAATGGGTGATTCGATAACCCATTTGCGTCGTGATCTATCAATCTTAATTTTGTCCTGCAAAGAACAACGATGATACTATTTATCAGTGCCGCAAGGCGTACATTAATCACTCGACTTTCTAAGTTCTTCAAGTGGGAGTAGACTTTATTGTTGAGCGACGCGGACTGCTACACGTAAACATCCAGGGGATGAGCGAAAGAGTGAATAAAAGGAGAAATGTATTCAATTTGAAAAATATCAGGAAATAAACCAGAAAGGCTTTACACAAAGAAAGCTTCAATAATATGTCAAATTACTACGATGTTCATTTTTTTTGTGTTCGATATTAATAGATTTTATAAGGAAATGTCCCTATAAACTAGGGTGGATCAAAACCACATTTTTAGAAGGCAACAAAGTTTGAGAGTAGGAAAAAAAGTTTTCTGTGCATTTGTTGACCTAGAAAAAGCTTTTGACAAGGTAGATAGAAGTAAACTTTGGGAAATTCTGAAAG
>NC_046660.1:35349979-35362757 GCF_010883055.1 Belonocnema kinseyi | reverse complement strand
TCTGAAAAATCTCTATCCCTTCCACACACTACTCCTTTCCCCTGCCGAGTGAGTCACGCCTACCCCGAAAGGGAAATGGCTTAATGGTGTAATAATAAAAAACAACCCTACCTCCCTCCCCCCTCTATTGAATTTCAAATCCGGAAAAGGAAATTCCCCAATTTCTTTACTTTGTTTATTTTAAGAGTTGCCGGGTTTGACTTGAAGTTTTCCAAGTCAAATGCATGGAGAAAAATCACTTTTAAAAATTTTTGTAATAATTTTTGTAATGTTTGGGAAAATGAGCCAGGAAAGTGTAGAAGTTTATTTTAAGCACTGTATTCTTTATGTTTTCCCTTAAAGTTATTTATTTTGATCTAGTGGAATATTGATCAACATTGGTTAATTGTATGTATGTATGTATGTATGTATGTATGTATGTATGTATGTATGTATGTATGTATGTATGTATGTATGTACGTATGTACGTATGTATGCATATTTAAGCTCTTCCTTTTACGGGTTTGAGGGCCTCCGCTCCCTGTACATATATTTACATTCCATCCTTAATCTAATTTATCAGATGCTTATATTCTAATGTTTCGCCTTACTTAACAATAAAAATAAATTATAATAACGTTAAAAAATAATACTAATCATTCTTATTATAAACAATAAACATTTTCCACGATTTTGAAAACAACTTTTGCTTTTTACTTTCCTTTTTCAGGATCACCTGTGTGGCTCTGCTCTATTTCCTTGCTTTCCCTTACTTCTTCCAATTTCTTCATCCATATCACTCCCTGTCCATTACCATCCAAAATCCACCTTACACACTCATCCACACTCAACTGACCATCTTCCTCTCCTGTGCACCTCTTTAAAACATGTGCTTATGACTCCAATTCGTATTCACATGCTCTACATAAATTCTTCTCTTCACCCATTCAATATCTACAATCTCTCACTCCTTCTCGCATTTTAAACCGTATCACCCTACTCCATTTCTCTTGCTTTTTTATTTTTTGCAGATATTCTGCTTCCACCTGCCCTTTGACAATCATATACCATCTATTGTACGTTGAATCCATAATATTTTTCCATCTCTCTTCTCCTTGTCTTAATAATAGCACTAACTCTATGTTCTGCCACTCCATAACCACTTATCGTATATCACAAACCCTCCTCATTTTTTTTTCTTTTTGCCTCCTTCTTCGAAACTTCGTCCAAGCATATTTGTGATATTCTATTCCTCTCTCCCATTTTCAGCTTCTCTTCAAACTTTCAAGCTCTCTTAATTTGTCTAATCACCATTTTTTCCCTCCCAAATTCTTCCCTTAACATTTAACCAAGGAAACTCCAGATAAACCCCATTACCATCTCAGAAATCGCTCATGCATCCTCTCCACTGTCCTATGTTCCTTCCATCCCCAAACCTCCACTCCATAACAGACCTGTCCAGAGAGGGGAGTTCGACTCAAACACCACATGTTTTAGCCATAAGAATCTTCATAACTGCACGAAAAGCGATTTGGCACCCCCCCCCAACCCCCACTCGCCGCGAAATTCAGTACCGCAGATAAGTTTTGAAGCAGGTGCTTTAGAGCTACTAATTTAGAATGCAACATTTTTATTGTAATGTAAATGTAAGATGCAACATGAACGAAAGAGAAATGTTTAATGTTATCCTGAGATTGAAAAATTATATCTTTTTTCGACAGGAATATGATTTTATCAATATTGCAACAATTTCAAAATATGAATAGTTGATATATGATTACATTTTACTTTGCAATAATAAATAAAGGAAATGTATAAGCGCCATAACTTTCAATAGGTATGTTGCGAGATTCTGATTACAAATAATTTTGATAATTTCTTTGTAAAGTGTAAGCTAATGTTTGAAAAATGTTGAAATCATTGCCCTTCAATATTTATCAAAGTTTATACATTGAATGTGAATTTATTGCAATACAATAATATAGTGTAGAGAATGTAATTATGTCTTTTATTCCTAATTATAGGGGATCTAAATAGTTCAATAAAAAAGGTCCTAACATTCTCTATTGAAATAAAGTTTCAATTTTCCATGAAACTATTGGCTTCGAAGATTTATTTCCAAATTTCTTGAAACAAAATATTATGTACTTTCCCTATTTGTAAGACTTATGTATTTTTTACTGCTAATATATTAATTAATTAAATTTCAAATTACTTCATTTTATTTTTAATTCATACGCCCTAAGACGCCTTCCGAGATAATATGTATCTACAGCATTGGAGACCTCCCTTCCCTTTCAGAAACCGACCACTTCCGAAGTTGAGTAGAGAAGTCTGGTAGTAGAGAACTTAAACATCTGGTGATTGAGTCGAACTCCCCTCTCTGGGCATAACACAATACCACCCAAACCAAAGCATCAAACAACCCCCAAACTTGGCATATTACTTTACTCGCACATTCTATTCAATTCCTCACCTGCGCCTCGTTTCCCTCTCCTGCCTGAAACCAAATACCTAAGTAACAGAACTCCTCCACCCTTTCCACTGTTTGTCCGCTCATCTTCCAAACGTAATCTATTACAGTGTTCCTACTTCTGACACACATCACCTTAGTCTTCTCTGCGTTCACCGTCAGATCCTTTGCTGCCACATACTCTTCAAAAATTCTAATCATTACGTTCATCCCCTTCTCGTTGTCTGGTAACTGAACTACGACGTCCGCGTAAGCTAGAGAGTATAGTTTGCTGTTGCCCAATATGCCCCCCCCACCCTTATTCTTTAAAGAAAGGGAAAGGCTGCTCCTCTAGGTCTGCCAACAGCATTTTAAAAAGCAGCGGACTCAAAGGGCATCAACATTGGTCAATTAATTTTCAATTTATATAAACAAAAAGAACTTGTTAAAATTCTTTTTCTCGAAAATTTGTTGTTTTCCCCTAAAAATTATTCCTGCTGGTCTCGTGGACTACTTATTAAAATTGGTTAATTAATTTTCGATTATTTAAACAAATGAAACTGGTGTAAATTACTTTTTTTACCAAAAGTTATTACTATCTATTCAGCAGAATGTTTATCAAAATTGGTTAATTAATTTGTAAGTTTTTTAATTAATTCGATTTGTTTAAATAATTTTTTTCTAATTGAAAAAAATAGAATCATTCATTTTTAATCATGTAAATTCTTAAATAAACAATAATTTATTGTTTGTGCAATTGGAAAATATTTAAAAATAAATCGTAAGTCACTTAATGATAATGAACTTCCAAAATGAACAAAAATTACTTCAACAAATTCCATTGTTTAAATAATTTAAAATTAATAAACCATTGTTGATAAATTATCCACTAAACAAATGTAAATCATTTTGATGAAAAAAATGAATTTTCGAAAATAAATTATTTAAACAAATTCCACTTGTTTAAATAATTAAAAAATAAATTAACCAAGGTTGAACAATATTCCACTAGACGATTATGACTAATTTTCAGTAAAGAAAACGAGAAGAAAGTGCTCAAAAGGTCGATTTCGTGAAGAATTGACTTTTCAGGATGATGAACGAGGGGGATTGTTTCCCTCTAGCATGAAAAAAATTTTGGATGCATTTTTGGAGCACCCTACTGTACACAGCATTTTCCCATTCGGGAATTTCAAATTCTCAGAAATTTTATAATTTTTTTTCAGAATTTTTTTTTGCACCTGCAATTGTATGTTATAACAAAACATTGCAAAAGTTAAAAAGAAAAGTCGGTTAACTAAAACGAAAGACTTGAAATTAAAAAAAAGAATAGTCACCAAAAATATAAAAGACTTATACATTCGCCATTCTTTCGAATTTTCAAAAAATATTTTCTGCGCTTTTTCTGCACTACCAAAGGACTAAAGAAACCAGGTTACACTAAAATCTTATTACAAAAGGGAAATTTATGTGATCACTGGACATGGACTCCACCAATATCATTACAATCATCCTAGTTTGTGAAATGAAAATTCACCAAGTAGTTGTAAAATATACAGACAATTTTTAATTTATTTAGTTCATGAGATTACAGAAATTTTTGTAATCGATTAAACACAAAAGAGTATAATATTTTGAAAAGATTTTCTCTTTTTTTTTTACTTTAATTAATACTAAACTCGTCAGGTTTTAATTCTTTCTCCCTTTAATACATGATCAAGATTTACGTAATTTTTATTTTTAAATTACTTAGCAAATTTTGATTCCACAAACTGCGTTGATTTTTGTAGGAACTTTTTACTTGGTGACAATGTTTATATCGTAGATGTTTTTGGTGAGATTGCACTTCCTTTTTAATACAAATATTTAAATCATAAAATAATGGTTTCAAATTTACGAAAAATATTTAATACTTAACACAAAATAATGCATATAATTAGTATTGATATTATAATGAAAAATATTACTATAAACTGTTTATCCAGGCTGAATTACTAAAAAATCCAACTTTTGAAATTAAAAATTCTAAATCATATTTTCAAGCCTCCTTCCTCGGGACAATTTGTATGCGCGGAAGCTATTTCTCTCGATTTTTTATTAGTTCCAAAGGGTTTGATGCAAATCGGCGTCTTTCAACAAAATATATTCGCGTTTTTCCTTTATTTGGCGGCGATTCACTACCGCGAATCTTGAGTTCAATTTTAAAGTGATTGCATTTTTCACAGATAAAGGTTCAAATTTTGTGGGATCTAAAATTCAAATTTAAAAGCTTTTGCGTGTTGAGAATATTCAAGTATGAATAGCTTCAAGTGTTGACACCCAACTTCTTGGCTAGAATTATGAATCGTGTATTTCGAAGCAGCGCAAACAATAAATATCTGCAATTTACGAGATTCTATAACTTAGAGTTGCTTCCTACTGTCCCTGACTCATGAATTAAATCAAGATAATAAGGTGCGCCCCTTGAAGTTTCAGCTTCCGTTTTCGTCTCTGAAAGCGAGGAAGGGTTGGAGTGAGATTCATCCTGACAGAACGGCAGAAGACAGCGTTGGCTCATAAAACGTAGGAACCATCTGGTTTATGATCCGACTTCCACTCAGGTTCCTGCCAAGTCGACACGACTAGAAATTTGCGGATAATCCTCATATATCAATGCGCAATGCTGGCCAGTCAAACACACTCTACACTAATTTTACTCTTTGTTCACCAACCATTCATTAAATTTGAATTTTAACCAATTTCCTTTTGCACGCATTTATCAGATAGGCCTCGACCAACTTAAGCAATCATAAATACAAATTTAACTACCAAGGTATAAGCACGGGTTTGAGCATGGCTTGCATTATCCTTTAGCATATCTCAGAGGAATGCAAGCGTAAACAGACAGGGCTGCATGAATCATTTCAAATTCTGTGGCCTCAAGATCTAGGAATAGCCTGAACTGAGGGTGCTTATCTCGCGAGTTGAGTTTAATGTAAATAGTGTCACACAGTAAAAAAAGAATTGAAAATAGTGTCATAAAATTGTTCAAGTATTAAAAAAGAACTTCAATGTTTACTTAAAATGTTATTCTTTAATTTATAAATTATCCAAAATCCTAGTTTTTGTCGCAAACGTGACAGTATTTCCGTGTTTACCGCATCTGAGTTTAAACTGCATTAATAGAACCTAAAAGAAAATCCCAATATTTTTGGTCAAAAGTTCAATTTTCTAGATTGAAAAGTGTAATATTAAATTTTTCGTTAAGAATTCATATTTTTATTAAAAAATTTGATTGTTTGGTTCAAAACTAAATTATTTTGTTACAAATGCAATAATTTTGTAAAAAATTTATACTTTTTGGTTGAAAATTCAACTGTTTTGTTCAAAATGGGCCTTTTTATCTTGCTAATTCGACAAATTGATGAAAATTTATTTTCCTTTTGAACTAACAAATTTTGTTTAATAAAAATTCAACGATGTTATTGAACGTTTACTTTTTTTTAATGTAACTGCCTGGTTCTAAAATAACTTTTTCGATGAAAATTTACATTTTTAGGTTTAAAATTCAAGTGCTTTGTAGAAAATTCATTTGTTCCGCTCGAAAACTAAACAATTTGGCAGAAAATTGATTTATTGTTGCTTAAAACATCAACTATTTCATGATTTTTGGTTTAAGCATCAACTATTTCATTTTTTAATAGTTTAAGATGTTAATTTTGTTTTTCTACTTGGTCATAATCAATATTATTAAAATATTGATTAATTTTTAAGATTCTGAAAAAACACTCTCTAACTCCGCTGGGATATGAGCCTAAGTCCTTCAGATTGCCGGTCTGATGCTCTACCAACTGAGCTACGGAGAGATGAGAACACTTTCCTCACAATCTCCTTACAAGCAGAATGTCTACGACATTCCTTATACTTGTAAGATTTTTCTTTCTAAACATGAAATGCATATTTTTTTATTATTGATGTAGGTTTTCTGACCAGGGAAATTAATTAATTAATTTATTATTATTATTATTATTATTATTATTACACCATTAAGCCATTTCCCTTTCGGGGTAGACATGACTCACTCGGTAGGGGAAAGGAGTAGTGTGTGGACTAGCTATTTGAACATTTAACCTCTTGATTGAAAGTTAAACTAGTTTTTTGTAATATAATTTTTTTGTTCAAAGATTTGTAATTTTAGGTGAAAAAAATTTTTTTTGTTAAAAATTATTTATTTTTTTATAAATAATTTAATTTTTTTGATTTACAGGATTATTTGTAAATTAATATTTTTGTTGATAATTCAACTGTTCTGTAGAAAATTCATACTTTCTGTTCGAAACTTAAAAAAATTGTTATAAGATTTAAATATTTGGTACAAATTTAAAATTTTTCATAGAATATTCGTATTTTTTGTATTAAAATTAATTTTCCTATTAAAAATTCAAGTACACAATTTTTTGTTAGAATTTATCATTTTTAGTTTAAGAACTCAACTATTCAGTTAAAGATGTTTAGAAACGAAAAATATAAACTAAAAATTAATCTAAGAAAATTTAAATTAACATCACATTTATTGTCCAAAATATTTAGTTAAAAATGTATGTAATTTGTCGAAAAAACATTTTCTGTTAGAAAATTCAACTGTTTAGTTTAAATTTATAAATTTGGTAGAAAGTTCGTTTGATTGAGGATTCAATTATTTTGTGAAAAAATCATCCTTTTTGGTCATATTCAACTGTTTCTTATTTAATAATGAAATATTTTTTGAGATAAGTATCAAAGATGACATTTTTGGTTGGAAATTAGTATTTTCATGTTAAAAATCCACTCTTTTGTACAGAATTTCTTTCTCTGGCTATAAAATTCAACAGCTGCTTTTTAGAGAATTTGTTTTCTTTTTGTTCAAAATGAATCTTTTTAACTGAAAATTGAACTAATCGGTTTTTAGTTTCTAATTATAATTCTAATTTAACTAATTCGTCTTTTTTGATAGAAAATTAAATGTTTTGGTTACAAATTTGACTGATTGGTTCAATATTAATCTGTTTTATTTAAGGATTTCAGTATTTATAGAAAATGTCCACTTTTTGGCTATCTTCAACGTTCTTTTGAATTTAAAAATATCCAAAAGAAGTCGATGTCATTCATCAGCATTCAACGTCAATTTTTATATGGATACAGAATCAATTCACAAGACTTTATTACAATTAAAGTTAAATTAAAAAGCATTCAAATAAATCGGAAAAAAATTCAAAAAATGCAATTAATTTCAATCGAATTGGAGTAAGTTTAAGAGATTTTAAAGGAAATGAGAATAATTTGATAAAATTAATAAAAAGTTACGATAAATAAAAAAAATGCCAGGAGTGTTTCAAAAAAGTCCTAAAACTTTTTAAATTCTTTGAAATCCTTGCAAATAATTAAAATTTATTGAAATCTCTTCGGGATAATTTAAAATAACGTAAAATATTTCAAATTCTTTGAAATCGTTTGAAATGCCTTGAAACTTTTTAAAACTGTTAAAAATTCGACTGAAAATTCCTTGCAATCTTTTATAAGATATCTTAAAATGTTTTAAATTCTTTGAGATCTTTGAAAACCGTGAAAAACTTACGAAATATATCTTAATTCTTGTGAATAAATATATAAGAATAATTCAGATCATATGAAATCCCTTAAAACTTTTTCAAGCTCTTGTAAAATTCTTGAAAGTTTAAAAAATAACCTGACATCTTTTGAAATTGATTGACAATGTTCAGAAATAATTTTAAAAACTCGAAAATATTTAAAATCCTATGAAATCTTCTAAGATCCCTTGGAACATTTTAAAGATCTTCAAAATTCATATGACATTTCTTGAAATCTGGGATTCAAAACATCAGAAATCTGATAAAATTCCTTGGAATCTTTTAAAATACACAAGAATATTTAAAATCGTTTACAATCTTTTGAAATAGTTTACAGCTTTTTCAAGCCTTTAAAAATCCCTCGGATGTCTTGAAAATAACCTAAAATCTTTTGAATACTCTTAAAATTACTGAAATCTTTAGAAAATTTTTTGAAATAATTTTAAATATCCAAAAATACTTTAAATTCATTTGAAAGCTTCTAACAACCCTTGAAACTTTTTAAAGATTTTGTCAATTACTTGGAAATTAAATTCTCCTTGGTATTTCTTAAGATATCTTAAAACCTTCAATCTCGTCAAAATATCTCGAAATATCTTAAGATATTTGAAAATCGTTGAAATACTACAAAATATTCTTTAATGCTTTTGAATGAACTGACTGAACTACAGAAAATCCCATGAAATTGCATAAAACCTTATGATATTTTTAGAAACACTGAAAATTCTCAGAAATCTTATAAAATTCAGAAGAAACAGAAAATTACAGTGACGAATTCAATTAGATGTTGATGATGAACACTAATGAAACTTCATTATAGGCGATTCCAATTTAATTATTTAAAGATCTTACCTGAAGCTTTTATATTTATTACCAGTGTTCATGAACTGTTGATGTTTCAGCAAAAGCGACAGTCAAATTACATTCTTTACTACAGCAGTTTAATCCTTTCAGGATTTTACCTCTAACGGAAAGTAAGTTTGATTAAAAGCTCCGCAGACTCTGTTCTGTAGAAGAATCTAGTCTGTTTTAGTTTGCGTCGTTTAAGAAAAGTGGCAAGTTCACAGCTCATTATGCGACTCAATTATGCTGAAAGAGTGTTTTATAGTTCTCAACCTTTGATAATTCACCCTGCTTGAACGAATTTTTAAGATACATAATATGTAATAAACAATCAGGTAATTTTTTTAATTTAACAATCATGCTTTCAAGTTTAAACGATTTCAAACTTATTAAAAGCTTCTAGGTATGAAATTTTATTTTTATCTCAAAAGTAACGTTTGTGAGTACTAAAGATGACAGAAATTTCAATGGATATCACTAAGCAGCAGGATTCAAAATTTTAAATATCAAATTGAATACTTCAAAAAAATCAATTTCGAATGCCTTCCATGTAAAAAATTTAATGTCTAGAAGTTACCACTTCGATAATTCTTTTGAGTGAACATTTTAATTTGGAAGATTTTTAACAAAGACTTTTAAAATTTAAAAAAATGGTCTTGAAAAATCGAACTGAATTTTGAATATTGTTAAAATTAATGTTTAAGTATTTAAAGGATTCGGAAAGAAAAGTTTCGGTATTCAAAAAATTGTAAATTAATTTATTATAGAAATAGGTTTTAACTGAAATATGCAATTTCAAGAGCCATTGTTATTTTTAGATCAATATTGGAAAATTCCGAGTTCGAATCCTCCAACAAATAAAAAAAATTGTCTAAAAGATTTTCTATTCCACCTCAGATCTTGTATATCTTTTAGAAATGTGAAGAACGTTAATCTAAATAATTATTTTGTTAAAGCAAAATGTAATTTCAGGAAAAATTGTGATTTGCAGGTCAATTTTAGAAAAGTCACATTTAACTCCTTGTAGGAATGATAAAATTTTCTAAAGGATTCTCACTGAATTTTTTAAATTTTTGTACGTTATCTACTGAATAAAATTAAATTGTACCTACGACAGTCTAAAGAAACAATTTTGAATGAAAAAATGTTATTTCCAGAACCATATTGATTTATAGATTAATTTCAAAAATTTCTGTTTGAAATTCCTTCTAGAAATAAAGAAATTATCTGAAGGATTCTCACTGAATTTGTGCATGTTCGTATTTTAACTCTTCCCAGAAATAACGGAATTTTCTAAAAGATTCTCTTTTCAACCTCGCAGAACTTGTAATCTTACAAAAAGGTGAGTTTAAACTAAGTTAAAGAAAAAAATTTTTGAATGAAAAAATGTAATTTTCAGAGCCATAGTGAGTTGTTAAGTCAATATTAAAAAATTTGGATTTTAACTCCTCCTTCATAAAACAAAATTTTCTTACAGGTTTTTCATTCTTCTCAGGGTTTGTATCGCCTTAACAAAGGGTAATTATGTTAATCTAAAGAAAAACAAATTTCGAATGAAATAAAAATATACTTTCTAGAGCCATAGTGAATCATAGGCCAATGCAGGACCTCACTTCACATTACAATTTCAAATTTTCTTAAAGATTTTTTATTTCAAATAATGATAAAAAAAGAATAAAAATATATGTTTAAACATCAACTATTTCATTTTTAATAGATTAAGATATTAATTTTGTTTGTCTACTTGGTCATAATCAATATTATTAAAATATTAGTAATTAGTAGGGGCCTTGCAGATTTGCAGACATAACATGCAGATTTGATGACAATCAAATCATAACAGAAAAAAAGAGAAGTAAGCTTTACACCGATTTCAGAATAATCTTTACCCACAAAAAAATTATCTTCACGTGGTGAGATTTAACTAACCACGTTAGGTATACTAACCGTATCAACTTCATTGTATCTTCTTTTGTTTCGATACAATAAAAAATAATCCATTATTAATCAGCTGAAAATTGCCCGGACCAAAAACTCGCTTCTCTTTTTTATGTTTTCGGATGAGAATATAAAAGTACTTTCCAGTTCAGGGAAACGAAAAAAAACTCTCTATTCGAGTAGATTCTAGATCCAAACGCTAAAATGATTGTGAGGTATAAATCTGATGAAAACGGATATCCACTATTATTTTGTAAAAGCTCTTTTTACAGTACAATACCTAAGTCTGTAAGAAAGCGATTGCTCTTCGGGTTTCGCATTAGTTAATTAAACGGAAACATGATAGACGCAAACTAAAAATATATGTAGAAAAAGAAACGAAAAGATCAAAAAGGGATTTCTGGGCGATTTTATCTTACTTTGAATTTACTCAACCATTTCGTAATACACGATTCGGTACTTACCATGAGCTTATCAGACTTTCCATCGAGCTTCTAGCTTTACGTTTTTCCTATCACATTCAGTTAATATAGCTGTAGGTATTACTCTCGATGGTAACGGCTATTATCGTCAAGTGTTGATTGGTTCCAGGAAATGTTTTTCTTTCTTAAAGAGAGAACATAAAAAAAATGATTTGATAGAGATAACACGACTTTATATATTAAACAGAAATAGTTACGATATTATTTTTATTTCATTAAAAGTTAAAAATCAAATGACTAACAATTTTTTATTCCAGCATTACAGGTTTTAACTTAACATAAAGCTTTTATCTTTGGAATTATTTTAGAACTTCTAAATTCTACTAATTTATATTAAAATTGTGTTTAAAATTTAGATTTCCGCATCGAAATTACAATTTTTTTTATTTACACCAAAAACATTTTCTACTCTCTTATTTTCTCTTTGAACCGAAAGCCACTTGGTGGAGTGCAACGTCATTTGATCGCGGAAAGTATCATGTGGGAATGGGATTTGGCTCCAGTTCCGGATATATGATTGCTTAATAGTTAAAAAAATCCTATCAAATATTTTTCAAAAATTCGAAAAATGTCGTACTTTCGAATTTGGTTTAAAAATTTAAATTAAAAACATGACTCCGAAAACAGGTTATAAAGAAATTCATTTTCAGACGACAATTTTTATCAGATTCAAAGATTTTTTAAATGAAAATTAATAAAATTCTGAATACATCGTTACTAGATGATTAAAAAAAATTAAGTAGCTTTTTAATGAATAATTACAATATAAATTACAAATTTCATGATACTTGAATAGTACCGTCTTCTATGACATATACAGGTTTGGTTCGGAAATGCTATTATTATTATAAGTTCAAGAATAAATACATCTTTAAAAAATACACTCCTATCTAGTACGGCGGCTACCGTCCGAGTACAACCGAGCTAAGTGCTGCTAACTTCGGCGATCGAGAGCGAAGTTTCAAATAACTCTATATATCCACCCGGGCACAGAATCTAGAATAAATTAAAGAAATATTTAGAAATATTTTCCAGTCGCGCTGTAGATGTTTAAAAACGTATAAAGTTTCTTATAAGTAAATAAATGAATGAATATCGTTTCGAAAGAATTATAACAATTTCCATAAGTTTTTTAAATTTTTACAGTCCTGCAAAAATAAAATTGACTTAATATTTTATAGAACACATACGTATTTAAAAATCAATAAATTTTTACTAGTCATTTGATTGTTTGAATAAGAAAGAATTAATTTTTTGTAAAAGGCGGATAAAGATGTAGTTGAAATCTTATTTGTTTTCATTTAAGAAAACGTTCAAATCAGATGAAAACTTTGATCTGGAAATAATTATGCCCACAGACAATTTTTAGGGCTTAAGCATGTTGAGAGAATGCCAAATGAACGACTAACGAAACAAGTGTATCAAGGTAAAGTAAATGGCAACGTGCCCAGAGGTAGACCGCGGAAAGAATGGTTAGA
>NC_046660.1:35348707-35349879 GCF_010883055.1 Belonocnema kinseyi | reverse complement strand
CAGCTCCAAGCCATTCTGTGACATTACAAGATTCGGACTGTTAGATATCATATAAAATCGGTAACATATCAAAGCATTAAAAACTGTTTGAAAGTTTTAATATTAGAAACTTTTAATTCAAACCCAATTTTTAACAACATAGAACAGATTTTTTTATTTGTAAGCCTCAGTACCTAGTCTGGAACGGTTTCAATTAGTTAGTTTAAAACTTTTAATATTTTGGAATAAAATACTGAAAATTAAGGAAGAAATTAAAACTCTAAATTTTTTCTTGTAGACTAGTTTTTTTTTATTAAGGTTTAAAACCTTTTTATCTCATCAATTCAGAATACTTTTAACTTTTACCATTTTTTTCAATAATAGAAAAATTAAAATTGTTATCGAAACTTTTTTAGATGCAAATTAAAGCATGAATATTTAATTACGCGTATTTAAGCGAGAACTGGTAATCTAATCATATCTCCTGACCTGTCTACAAATTACAAATTATATAATGATTCTGAAACCATGACAATCCATCAGTTTGATCAAAGCGCGACATACTGCACTTAGGGCTTTGACATCCTATTCTGGAGGCACTATAGTGACTGACATGCGACCTCTTCACCTGTAGGTGCACTTGTTCGCGTGCCCTCTGTTATTACACACTTAGCTTCGTCATGAAAATTATTTCTCACAAAGAAATTACATTTTTTGCACAAACAAGGTTTAAGTCAGCAATTTTCTACGTTCGTCTCTATTGCAAAGGTCAATTTCTGGAAATAGTCAAGTCCACGTTGCCTGATTACGGCGATTTTCTTTTCGGAATGGGATTCGACTAAATATTAAATATTGACTTTTTTTAAATTGGTAAAATTGGTAGACTTGTGGGACTTTAAATTTTTGCACATTTTTTTTCAATTCTATATCATCGGATCTGTTTGACCGATGTAACTTTTAAAAGTATCAAGTTACTAAATATAAGATACACTTCATAATTTTAAAAAATAGATTAATTTTTGATAATTTCGTTTAAAAAAATTAGAATTAATAAAGCGATACCTACAAAAGACACTTTTTAAAGTGTGTAGCTTTTTTTTTTTATTACACCATTAAGCCATTTCCCTTTCGGGGTAGGCGTGACTCACTCGGCAGGGGAAAGGAGTAGTGTGTGGATGGGATAGAGATTTTTC
>NC_046660.1:35339859-35348607 GCF_010883055.1 Belonocnema kinseyi | reverse complement strand
AAAATTATATTTTTCGCTATTCAACAGAAAATTCTATCTCAAAAACTGTATCTTGGAAACAAATGGACATCATTTCATTTTCTTTGCGGCGCGGCAGCTTGTAGTGTAATCTAAACTCTTTCGAATTCTTTGAAAAACTTGTAAATCTTTAAAAATGACTAAAATAAAGTATATTTTTCTAAAAAGATAATGTAATTTTTCTTAAAAAGGCCACCTTTAATTTTGTACTTGATTTTTGTTTAGATTAATATGTAATATTATGAGGGGAATATCCTGTGATTTTTGTCACATGTTTCGTAAAAGGTTGATAAGCCATGACAGAATTTTGCCGAAAAATAGAAATCCCGAAAGTTCAAAAATATAATTACCTAACTGGAAAATTTCCAAAATTTCAAATGACCGAAAAAAATAAAAATACTGAAAATATTTAGTTATAAAATTGAAATACTTTGAAAGAAAAAGATCATGTGACTATAATAATTGGGAAATTTTCGAATTTTTTTAAAACAGTTTTTAAACTACTGAAATATTAACTTTAATAAATTAGTAAATTCTTGAAAATGTCAAATTCCCAGAAAAGAGAAATATTTGTATTAAATATTTTATTTTATATCATGCATAATGTATAATACAATGATTTAAATTAAAAATATTTCTGTAATATTGTAAACTAAGCACGTATATTATTAGATTCTACAATTATGTCGCTCTGGGAATTTAATAATTTCGTCAATTTCGCATTCCTTTATTTTTACAATTTGGCTTTTACTTTAAGTATATTATATTTAATTACTAAACATTTTCAGCAGTTTTTTTCAGTCGCTGTTTTTTGCTAATTCAGAATTTCCGAAATTTACATGATTTAAAAATTTTCTGTTTCGTTTAATTTTTCATTTCGACATTTTTCAACATTTGACATTTTTCTTTTACGACAAAATTATGTTTTCCCGATGATGAATTTTGGAAAATTATGATATGTTTAGAAAAGTTTATTTACAAATTTCGTAATTTTCAGTTACAATTACGGAATTTTATGGTACGTTAAACCTAAAAATTCCGCAACATGTCACAAAAAAATTGTACGTTTCGAGAGATGAACGTTCTACAACGCCATCTAAGAAAAAGATTTACTTGATTTGAAAAATAGTGTTTAAAATACACTTTATCTGATTTAAGCAAATTTGATTTGATTCACATAAAATTTTTGTAATTCAAACAAATATATTCTTTTTAAATATCAAATGTACTATTTCTTTGATAGAGGGTCAAGACAATTGTTGTTTATTTTAAACATAATTATTGTTCAATTTAAATAAATTTTGCTTAAATAAAATGAAACTTGTATGAATACAGACGAATATTGCACGATTAAAATAAAAAATTGTTAAAGTGAAATAAACTGCAGTCAGACCATTTTTGTGACAAAAATTTTTAATCACTCTACATGTAACATAAAATTACGAAACATTTTTTGCGATTTAAGGTTCTGTTTGTTGTAATGAAATGATGGGTGTTTTGTTAATAAATGTTTTGGTATTTGTTTGACCTTTCTATATTTACACAGACACAAAAATTTTACAAGTACATGAAATGCAAACTGAGTTAAGAACGCAATAGTTTGAAATGAAATACAAGTTGAAATCGGAAGGTCAGTTCGGACGACGAGCTCCGAGGTCGATGCTATACAGATTAGAGTTGAGAAAATGTAAATCAAAAAGTGAGAAAAGAAAAATGAAGAAGTTCGGAGGTGGCGAAACTGAAGATTCAGTGTACATTGGTGGGGTCACTATATCTATTCCGATTGGATAATGACACGAAGAGTGGGATACATCGGTGACTCCCATTTTTAGTGAAATCGCCTGACACTGAAAGTACCTAGGTAATAAAAAAAAAGTGACGGGCAGCTGCCACTAACCCAGCTATATACTACCATAGTAAAAACGGCCAGTTTCGAAAATTTCAAATTATATGACAGTCCTAGCTGCTGGATTTTAGGTGCTGTAAAAGAGTTAGGATTTAAATACTAAAGAAACTGAAGGGACTGAAGGGACTGAAGGAACCTTCACTGAAGCACAGCTGCTTATCTTGAAATTTATGATTTTGCCTATTCTAAACTGTAGGGTTATAGCATAATTGCCGTGTCGAAGTTTTGTACCAATTCTTTGCAGACAGTAAACAATCAAACCCATTGTAAAAATAAACTTTGGAAAGAAAAATAAACCTAAACTGAGAGATTCTAATATCTTTTTTTTTTTGAAGAAGCAACATAAAGCCGGCCCATTTGAACGAACATAGTTCAAAATAGATTTCAGAAAGATATACAGTTGAATTACTTATGTAGAAACAAGTACAATATGATTAAAAAAAAACGAGTATATGATTAATAATATATAAAAAATGAATGAAGGAAACAATTTTATACAGAAGATATAGTAATAAATTATATGTAGTGAACATCATCTACTTATTGTTAGATGGTAGAATCGGCAGAGGGCACACACGAGTCACGTTGCGTTTGCAGGTACCTGTGCTTGTGCGTACTAGTACCACTCGTACAATTTCATCTTCTCCTGGGTACGTGTCAACAATGCGACCTAATTTCCAACTCATCGGTGGAAGATTGTCTTCTTTTTGGAATCTTGTCGAGAGGCTGAATGCCACTTGTTACGGGTCAGAATTTGATTTAGGTATTCCTGATACCACCTAGATAAAAAATGGTGTCTCATAAATTGCACATGCTGCCAAGATGATAATTGCCCTTCTGAAATGTCACGCAGGTCTTCCTGTGGAAAGCTGGTTAAAGCACTGCCAATGAGGAAATGGCCAGGTGTCAGTGGAAGGAGATCATTTGGATCAGATGAAAGGGGTGCAAGGGGACGAGAATTAAGGATTGCTTCAATTTCTATCACATATGTTTCAAATTGTTCTTGCGTTAATCATGTTTTACCTAAGTTGCGTAACAAGTGGAGTTTGAAAGATTTTACGGCAGCCTCCCAAATCCCACCAAAATGTGGAGATCGAGGGGGGATGAAGTGCCAAGTAATTTTTTCTTCTAATAAGAATTTCTGAACCAACTGATTGAATAAAGTCATAGAGAGCTCTAAATTCATTGCGTGCTCCAAGAAAATTCGTAGCATTGTCCGAATAAATGTTTTTAGATTTTCCTCGACGGGCAAAGAATCTTTTTAAACAAGCCATAAACGCTTCAGTCGTCAAATCACTAACCAACTCGAGATGAATGGCTTTAGTCGCGAAACAAACCAAAATTGAGACATAGACCTTCACCTTATTACGGTTTCTGTAACGCTTTTCTTTAACATAGAAAGGTCCACAATAATCAATTCCGACATTTAAAAAAGGTCGAGTTGGAATTAAGCGATTTTCTGGGAGATTCCCCATAATATAATTTATACCACGTGGTTTTGCTTTGAAACAGGTGATGGATTGATGAATAATGTGTCTTGTGACATTTTTACCATCGATTGGCCAATACATTTCGGGAACGCCATATAGAGTAGCTTGAGTACCTGCATGCAATTTTCTGATATGTTCTTCACGAATAATAAGTTTCGTTATGTGATGGTTTCGCGGTAAGACAATAGGATGTTTTTGATTTTCTGGAACCTTTGAATTTGTAAGCCGACCGCCGACCTTGATAATATCCTTATCAAGAAATGGATTAAGTGAAAGTAAACTACTTTTTCGGTGGACGTTTTCACCATTTGCAAGAGAATATATCTCCTTTGAAAATGCAGACATTTGAGTGAGTTTAAGAATTACATGCTGTGAGGCAAGCAGTTCAGTTTCCGACAATGGACCAATGAGTTTTTCTTGTTCCGTGTATTGTTAATGAAACGTAAACAGTAAGCAAGTACATTATGTACGGTTCGAATTGATGAATATTTCTCTAAGATATTCCACTTCTTTGAAATTGTGAGTTTAAAAGATTGTATCTCCGATTTTTTACGTTTTCCCGGATCATGCCCCTGGTAGAATTGTAATTCGGGCCAAGTGTCTTCTTTTTGACAGAGCCATTTCGGCCCATGTTGCCAAAACGTATTGTCAAGAAATTCCTGTGGGGTTTGACCTCGCGAAATAAGGTCAGAAGGGTTTTAGCGCGTGGGAACGTGTCTCCAGTCTCTTGGATTTGTTAATGATTGAATTTCTGCAGAGCGATTAGCTTCAAATGTCATTAACGTGTAAGATGGGCTGTTTATCCATTGAAGTGTAAGTGTAGAACCTGACCAAAATTGAACTTTATCTACCTTGATCTTAAGGGATTGAATTGTGTTCGTATATAATTTGGCTAACAAGAGTGCAGCGCTTAATTCTAGCTTTGGAATCGTAATATGTTTTAATGGGTCAATTCGCGATTTAGAACAACAAGCGATGTGTAATGTTTTCCTTGATTGTCAGTGGAGCGAAGGTATATGCATACCCCATATGACTTTTCACTGGCATCGCAAAACCCCTGTAATTGGATTTCGGTTTGATATGAAACGGTGATGCATCTTTTAAATTCAAGGTGATTCAAAAGAGGTAATTGATTACGGTAATTAAGCCAAATTTTTTCCAGATTCGGAGGGACTGACTGGTCCCATGAAAGTTTAGCTTTCCAAAGGACTTGAATTATTATTTTTGCCGAGACAATCACTGGCCCTAATAGATCTAGTGGGTCGAAAAGTTTCGCGATTTGTGAAAAAATGGTTCTTTTTGTTGATTGCATATTTGAATCAGTGAGATCCACTGTATAAATAAGAATAAAAATCAGTGCTTCTTGGTAAGTATTTGCGTCTGTCAGAAGGTCGTCGACATAAAAATCGCGTTTTAAAATAACTGATGCGGTCGGATATTTTCGCGTTCATCTTCTGCTAGTTGATGAAGCGTACGAATCGCGAGAAAAGGTGCAGATGCGGTGCCAAAGGTTACTGTATTTAATGTATTAACTTTAATTGGATCGGTAGGAGTTTCGCGCCACAGAATTTTGTGAAATAATCGGAGCTCGTTGGTTAATTGAATCTGTCGATACATTTGCTCTATATCGGCTGTGAGAGCGACAAGAAAAGTGCGAAACCTTGTGAAGGTTGAAAATAAATCATCTTGGATTGTAGGTCCTACCATCAGAGCATCGTTTAAAGAAATGCCTGAGGAAGACTTGCAAGAGCCATCAAACACGACTCGTGTTTTCGTTGTGAGACTGCTAGTTTTAATTACTGCATGGTGTGGAAGAAAAAATCCGCGATCTGACGATTCTTCGTTTTTTAACGGTGTCATGTGATTCTCGTTAAGATAAATTTGAATACATTCAAAATACTGACTTCTAACACGTGGATCTTTTTCAAATTTTCTCTCAAGAGAATGAAACCGGTTAAAAGCTGTTTGACGTGATTCGCCGATTTTAATTTTATTCTCATTGAAAGGCAAATGAATCGTGTAACGACCTAACTCATCCCGTTCAGTGTTTTTGACGTAATTCGATTCACAAGCTTCTTCTTCCACGGAGCGCATGGAAGCTGTTCGACTTGCATCGAATTCCCATAAAAGAGATAAATCTGAAAATTTGGTAAAATTACAATACACTTTCGCATGTTTTGCGAGCACTTGATGAAAACATCCTGCTACTACCCAGCCGAGTTCTGTTTCCTGAAAAACTGCAGGGTGATTTGTGATTAGAATTTGACCCTGACGTAAGAAGTGATAAAAATATTGCGCGCCTAGAATCATATCGACTTCGGTTGGATTATGAAATCCCGGGTCTGCTAGAAAGAGATCTTGCGGTATTTCAAATGAACTACGATCAACAGGCAATGTGGGCATAGTATTGCCTATGTCTTTAACAACAAATAATGAAAGATGAGGCCGTACATTATTGTATCGCGATTGAATGGTAGCCGTCGCTGTATGTTTTATGCTGGTAGCGAGATTATCCACTGCCTCAAGCGGTATGTCGACAGCTATTTTGTTAAGTCCGATTTTATTTGCGAAATTTTCTGTAACGACATAAGGTTGAGAACCGCAATCTAACATTACACGACATGCATGTAATTTGCCTTGTTTGTCTATAATATCAACAATAGCGGTGGCTAAGACTACCTCAGATGGTATCAAAAGTTTATAATTACGAACTGGGGTCGGGGATTCTTGAATAGATTGAGTGGATTGACTCTGCTGTGATGAATTATTCACTTGATTAATTGAATCTGAACCATGTTCATTGAAATGAAAAAGGGAATTATGTCTTTTTCCGCATTTACGACACCAGCCTGATAAACAATTTTTTGGATGATGATTTCCTCGTAAACAGTTAACGCAAAGAGATACCTTTCGAGCTGCCTCATGTCTTTCGTTGGGAGATAAACTCAAAAATTTGCTGCATGAATAAACGCCATGCTCTCCCTTACAAATGTAACACGAAATTTTTGAAAAAGGTCTTGACTGTGCGTCATCTGCACTCGGGGTCGTTGCTGTAGCAACGCCCATGAACGGATGATGCGGATTTTGACGCGAATGTGAAGCTTTTTGAAAATTAACTTGATTGGTGGCTGCCCTTGTCTCCTCAATCTGGGAGCGGCGCTCTAAAAAGTTTAACATGTGTAAAAGGGTAGGTTTTTCTATATCACAGATCGATTCCTCCCATTTTTCCATTGTGTAATTATTTATTTTGCCTTTAATTAAGTGATTAAGCATTGCATCCCACTTGTCTACTTCAACAGATAGTGCGCGAAGAGATCTAAGGTGTTTTTGAATTAAATCATATAAAACGCGAATGGAAAATTCTTTTGACATAGGTGGCAATTCAAAAAGAGCCTTTACATGGCTGTCAATAATAAACTTTTTATTGTGATATCGCATCAACTGTAATGCAGCCTGTAAGATAAAGAAATTTTTGAATGATGGGAATATCTTGATCATTGTGGATCATGGAATTAAAGGCATCATAAAATCCTAACCAAGTATCAAAACTACCAGATAAACTTGGAATTTTCAAACCCGGTAATTTACCTCTAGGAGCGCGATGACTTGAATGTAAATTTTGTGATCTCACGTCAATACTTTGACGAGAGACATTACCTGAATTTATTGTCAAATTATCTCCCGAAACGTTACTTGAATTTTCGCTGTTTGCGTTACTGCTACTGTTAGGATCGATTGCTCTTTAAAAATTTGTTAGCGCTAATGATGCTGGAGGGATATGCCTCCCCCTTTTTATTAAAGTCTTTACACTTCCGGAAATAAGGTAAAATCTATTTTCAAAATCTGATCTTTCTTTTTCATTAATTGCTTCCTCTTCTTCATTGCCGAAAGTGAGTTTATCTATTTCATCTTGACATTTATCAAACTCCTTTTGTAACGGAATATGTTTCTTTTTTAACCGAGTTCCTAAGTCGAGACTCTCTATGTCAGTTTCCGCAGTAATTGAATCTAAGACTTTTTCGAAATTTGTTAATTTCGACTTGATTACACTACGACTTATTTTGCAAACGTTAACGCGTTCAGCCATTTTGATTATATGAGATTTTGATTAAAGCGAGAAAGAGTGGGAGATATTTGCATGTGAAAGGAAAATTGGCAGTACAATTAATCAACTTATTTTTGACTTCTCGGCGAATGATGTGCGATGAACACTGGAGTTGCTACTACTCAGCTTTCGAAGATTTATTCTGCGAAAATTTATATTTAGTTGAAAATCCGAATCCGCCTGGATCTCGGATAGAAGCTGCGATGCTCTCTGGTCCCTGGTTCTCTCAGCTGGACTCAGCAGATCCTAGTTCACGAGAATTGTCGCTGAACCCACAATTTGATGTTGAAACGTCCTTTTGCTGGACCGTAAAGATGTGTGAAATAATTGAAATCTCGGATGTATCCTGGATTTCTGAAGATGGCTCAATATATACTTCTCGGCCTTACACTGAATGATCACTGCTGTGATTTGCAAATGCGTCTTAACTCACTGAAAGTTTCACTGATTTTGTGTCCACTAGCCCGATTGAAGAGTCACTTCACTGTTGCATTTTATTGTCACTCTTGCACGGTTTTACATAAGAACAATGGTGTTTCTCTATGAAAATTTCACAATTTTGAACTGAAACTGGCACAATGATTTAACCGACACGGCGCGTTTGTATTTGCCGACTGATATAAACCATCCGCGACTCGAAGGACCAAAAATGTTTGTTGTAATGAAATGATGGGTGTTTTGTTAATAAATGTTTTGGTATTTGTTTGACCTTTCTATATTTACACAGACACACAAATTTTACAAGTACATGAAATACAAACTGAGTTAAGAACGCAATAGTTTGAAATGAAATACAAGGTGAAATTCAAAGGTCAGTTGGGACGACGAGCTCCGAGGTCGATGTTATACAGATTAGAGTTGAGAAAATGTAAATCAAAAAGTGAGAAAAGAAAAATGAAGAAGTTCGGAGTTGGCGAAACTGAAGATTCAGTGTACATTGGTGGGGTCACTATATCTATTCCGATTGGATAATGACACGAAGAGTGGGATACATCGGTGACTCCCATTTTTAGTGAAATCGCCTGACACTGAAAGTACCTAGGTAATAAAAAAAAAAGGACGGGCAGCTGCCACTAATCCGGCTATATACTACCATAGTAAAAACGGCCAGTTTCGAAAATTTTAAATTACGAGGGTAGTTCAATAAGTCCTTAGAATGAAGTATAAAAATAATTTTTTTTGGGTAAATTTTTTTTTATTTTTCAACATAATCTCCTTGGAGCTCTATA
>NC_046660.1:35329623-35339759 GCF_010883055.1 Belonocnema kinseyi | reverse complement strand
ATATCTAGTCGGGAGTGGTGCTGACTGAAAACAGATGATTTGGAGCGATTCGCGCGCCATCTGTTGGTTATTCTAAGGACTTATTGAACTACCCTCGTATATGACAGTCCTAACTGCTGAATTTTAGGTGCTGTAAAAGACTCAGGATTTAAATACTAAAGAAACCTTAGGAACCTAAAGGTTCCTAAAGGAACCTTCACTGAAGCACAGCTGCTTATCTTGAAATTTATGATTTTGCCTATTCTAAACTGTAGGGTTATAGCATAATTGCCGTGTCGAAGTTTTGTACAAATTCTTTGCAGACAGTAAACAATCAAACCCATTGTAAAAATAAACTTTGGAAAGAAAAATAAACCTAAACTGAGAGATTCTAATATCTTTTTTTTTTTGAAGAAGCAACAGGTTCATTTACAAAAAGTCCGCTAAAATTTCGCAATTTTAAGAAAAAAATTTTTAAACCCAGTTATAAACATTGTTAATTTCAGATGCGGTTACGTAAAAGTATCGAGGATTTCGTAAAATTGTTCTTTTATTTTGTAACGTTATAACTTCGTAAATATACGACTTTTTAGACATTGTATAAGAAGATTGAGGAAATTATCTTGATCCTTGTTGTTGAATTTTACTTTTATATATTTTTACACAAACAATTTTTTTATTTAAAATCTAAAAGGTCTAATAATTCTAGTATCAATATATCTTAAAAACTTATATATTGTGTTAGCTTCTTTGAGGCATAAAATTATGAATTCTTCTAAAAAGGATTGATATTTTAAAATTTGTCTTTCATATTTAAAAGAATATGTTTTACTACATGAAAGGATAATTTATCGAGGACAAAAATCACAGAAGATCTCCCTTATATCACTACGAATCTAAAGTAAATCCAGAAATAAATCAAAGGTGGCCTGTTTAAGAAACATCACTTTTTAGTTTTTTCGACAAATGTACGCAACTTTAGTAATTTTTAAAACGTTTCAAATTTCTTTATTGAATTAGAAAGAGTGCAGATTGCACTACAAGTTGCCACAAAGAAAATAAAATTATGTTCAGTTTTTGTCAAGATACTACTTTTTAAGTGAAAGTTTTCCTTACTTTTTTATCATTCATCTGAATGCTCAAGTGGCCTTCAGTTAATTAAAGACATTTTTTTAGGGAAAAAACAACAGATTTACGTATTTTAACTGAGAAAATAATATATTTGAGCCCTAAACAATTCCATGACATCACCAGGGTCAGACTTCCCGATTTAATATGTAAACGGTTATTTAATATATACCATTAAGCAATTTACCTTTCAAGATTGGCGTGACTCACTCGGGAGGGAATGGAATTAATGGAGGAAGAAGGTAAAATTATAGATAATTTTTTTATTAATCTGGAATTCTCGTGTTACTTATTCAAGTAACACGTTCATTTCGCAACAATACTCCAACTGTTTGGATCCAGGCTTTGGTTTTCTGTTCAAAAATATCTGAACAAAAAAAAACATTTCAGCTTTAAATATTTTAACTTGAAATCCTCAAAGGATCAGGTTAGATAAATTCCTTTGCAAAGTTTTTGACTTCAAATTACATTCACTGAGGTGCTAACGACGAAACTTATAAAGATCTTTACCATGTAGCCTGCTTGACGAAGCGACTTGGTTATTACCACAAATGTACTTGTGGTGAGCCAAGTTGTTCGTGTCTATCTCAGATGTTCTAAATTTCAGTCTGACATTTAGCATTTTGAAATTCTAGATAAAAATTTATTGTTTTCTTTAATAAAAAAATGGTTTTGAAAGCGATGGGGCTGAATTCTATAACCGGCTACAAAGCGGCTTTTTTTTATCTAGCAAATGATAAAGTTTGATCTTTTTTTCTCTTCGATGTGAACCTGAAAACTCCGTTTTTTAGAAAACAATTTTTTTGCCTTGTTTGACTCTACCTCGACGTAATTTAGCCAAATTTTAGAATGGTTGCATGAAATTTACAGGGAATATTATTATTACACCATTAAGCCATCTCCCCTTGTGGGTAGGTGTGACTCACTCGGTTGGGAATGGAGTAATGTGAGGAAGGGGTTATAGAATTTTTAGATTGATCTGGAATTCTTGTGTTGTTTATTTAAATAACACGTTCGTTCCGCAACACTGCTCCGATTCGGGTTGCTGATTAATCGTTCTTCATGATATTTGGAGCCTGATAGAGTAAATATCATATGGGGATTTTTTCTTAAAACAAAAGTTATAAATGTGTACCTCATTTATTGCACAAAGCATGCATCCAAACTTCAAGCTCATGAGAAGTCGAGAGAATTTTAAACAATAAAAAACTTCCAGCAGAAAATTAGTCGAAATTTGTACAGAAAACTATCAATATATTTTCTGCGGCAACAACTATTAAAAATAAATCATCGTTATGGAATTAGTTATATAGGTTTTATTTCATCCAAGCAGCTAATTCATTCATAAGCATGTATCAACTTGACACGTTTATAAGAAAATAAATTTAGTTTATTAAATTCCAATTATTAAATAATATTTCGTCTCAAGCAAAAAACAAGTTTTTTTAAATAACCATGGCGAAAGATGAACATTTAATTATGAAAATGAAGAAAATAATTAACAGTTTTTTCCATTAAAAAAACGTTAACGCAGGAAGTCAATACGAAAAAATTCGTAGTTGATTCCGAGAAAAAGATAAGCCTTTTCATGTAAATAAGGTAAAAATAAGTATTTGTTCATGAGAAATGATTGATATGGCATTTTTAGTTGACTCGTTAACAAAATGAGACTATTTATTTTAAAAATATCGAAATGTGGATTTGTTTATAGAAATTGTTGAAAAATATTTTTAAAAAACGACACATCCCGTGTAGAAATTTTCCCGGTTGGCCCTAATACAACAAGGTTTCTGGTCGAATCCCGGCCGGGCTGCACCTGGCTGGGTTTCATGCACAGGAACCGGGCGGGAGCCGGTCGGGCTACATTTTTCTCGAATCACGTAGTCTGGGGCCGGCCGGTTACCGGCCGGGTCAACCCTGGTTGTATCCCATGGTCAGGAGCCAGCTGGGCAGTGTTCAGGTTAATGTTTTTGTATAAATTACACATTTTTTAAGAGCCGTGATATTATCAAAGACGTAATTATGGATGCTAAATGAATTATTATTTAAAAATTATAATTAAAAGATTTATCAGATCAGTGAAACAAAAATGAGCTTTTTTAAATTCTTTTAAAAAAACATTAAATTTTTTCGAATAATTTAACATTTTAAATTAAACTGTTATCTATTCTGCTACGTGCGACGTAGTATATATATATATATAGCCTGTATAATTTCTGTATATAGTATATATAGCCTGTATAATTTCAAATTTACCGCCATATATAGCGCCTGCTGTGTCTGTCGTCTGCATAGACACTCAGTAATTTTCAGTTTCGCCCCTGGAACGAGAATGCTCCTTGCACAAACGTCGTGTCGTCTCTTCGAAATTCGCAAATAAAATCAAGACTCGTAGTTAAAATCAACCTTATTTCAGTAATTAGTTTAAATCTCGCACTTAGTGCGCGAATAATTGTTATTTTAAATTAAAATATAGTTTTGTGTATACAGTTCTTACTTTCTTGCTTCCTAACCTTAAATCACCACGTGGCTTCCAAATTGCTATGAGATTCTATCATCAGGGAATAAAATTCTACTGCAATTTTCTTGCCAGAATTGGTTCACTTGATTTGACTTTTAGAGTTCACCGTAATTTTTACGATGAGCTTTAAAAGACAAAACAAGTAACCAATTTCTCGCCTGAAGGAACATTTCTTAACCGCTTTTTGCCAGGATTACCCGACGGGATTCCGGCCGGTATTGAAGCCGGGATCCGACTATTTTACCGTGACGTTTTTAGCCGGATCCCGGCTGGATTCCCTGACCATCGCCCGGCTTAAAGCGGGGCTATCCGGCTGGAACCCGGCCGGATTCCTGATTGGATTCCTACACGGGATTTATAAAGTTAAATAAAAAAATTTTAGTTATTAAATTAAAAATCTGCCCGCTTCGCGGGCACATTCTCCTCACGCGCCGTCTGCACGGCTCGCTTCGCTTGCAAGTTTGAGCGCGCCTAGGGCACGCGACGGTTGAATCTCGTGCTTTGCGCTCGATAATAGGTTAGCTCGCGCTTCGCGATCGAGCATAACTACACCTGGCGCTTCGCGCTTTCTTTAGTTTACTTTTTTCAACGTTATTTTTCACGAATAAAACAAAAAGTGCGCATCCTATCAAGAAGTGATTCTTAACGAAATTGTTTTTTTTTAGGATAACCATTTTTGTTAATTCATCTTTTTTTGTATCCTATGTAGGTTGTCCACAAAATGGAATTTTTTATTTTCCATTATTTTTTGTGCAATCAAAATTTGAATTTTCGATTTTTGAAGAAAATTCAAAAATTGGTTATGATAATCCTGCAGGGCTTTCAAAAAGAAAGGTTTTTTTCTCTTGACTTTTTTCATATCGTGCGTTTTTCGGCTTCAAATTCTGATTTTCAATTGATTAAAAAAATTTTGAACACGCTATAACTCTGAGAATTTTCTTTTCATCGAAAAAAGTTATTAAGATGAATTGTTTGTTCTTTTCAATACTATAAATATCCGTACATAGAATTTTCAAATTCAGAAAAAAGTGGTCTCAAAAATTTTCAAAATGCGCTCACTTTTTGAATTTTTATCAAAAATGGCTGGTTAACGAACTCGTACTTTCTTTTAGGATCTAGAAAAAGTGTGCCAAAGATGGATTTGATTCGTTCATTTTTTCGAGAGTTATCGTGTTTACGGACGGACGGACAGACAGACATACGCCATCGTGAAATCCTGATTTTCGGATTCAGGGGGTTTCGAAACGTGGAGATTCGTTGAAAAAGTGTGATGTCAAATTTCTGACAATTCTAATACTTTCTAAATCATAAATGATGAGAATGTAAAAATGTAATTTCTGAAAACGTTGCAGTTATTTCCGTAGAAGACATCCAGTTACCTTTTGTAAGCTTAAAGAAACTAATACATATTTTACGCACTGTCTTAGGAAAAAATAAATTACTTTTTTTTTAAAGGTTCATATATTATTTACTCGGCCATTCTTATAATATTACAAAGAATATTTCCTGCAAATTTCATTTGAATTTTCCAAAAAATTGGCTCAATTATGGTGAGCTAAAGTAAAAAAAAAATTATGTTCTTAAAAACGGATTTTTCGGGTTTATTTTGAAAATAGCGAAAGTTATAACTTTGTTTATCTATAGAAAAAAGACGCACACTTGAATTTCCTATAAGAATATCGGGATAAAAGCGAGTGCAATAATTACAGAGGGATTAGCTTATTAAGCACCGTAAGTAAAATATATTCAAAAATACTTATTCGTAGGATAATGAAAATAACAGAAGCAAAGATTTGGGAAGTCCAAAGTGGGTTTATGCTAGCAAGGTCATGTACGGATCAAATATTTAGCTTAAGGCAAATAACAGAAAAAAGTTTGAGAGTAGGAAAGAAAGTTTTCTGTGCATTTGTTGATCTAGAAAAAGCTTTTGACAAGGTAGATAGAAGTAAACTTTGGGAAGTCCTGAAAGAGTATGGAGTCAATGGATGGATCCTACAAGCTATAAAAATAATATATACAGGTAGCAAAGCGAGTGTAAGAGTGAATGGGAAACTGAGTGACTGTTTCGATATTATTCAAGGAATTAGACAAGGATGCGTTATTTCTTCATGGTTATTTATATTATTTATGGCCAAGTGTTTAAGAATGGCTCTCTTCGACGAAGAGAGTGTGGATCTCCAAACAGTAAGGGTACGTGGGTTAGCGTTCGCAGATGATAAGGTTGTTATGGCAGAGTCTATCGAAGACTCGCAAAGAATGTTGAATAAACTAGATGCAAGTATGAAGAGCATGGGCCTCAAAATTAACGCACATAAAACAAAAACTATGGTGTTCGAAGGAAAGAGTGAGAAAACACTATGCAATATTCTATTAAATGATGAGAGAATTGAACAAGATGATAAGTTCGTATATCTTGGTAGCTTATTTACTAGGGACGGGAAGATAGATGAGGAATTAGATAAACGAATAAATGAAGGTAAGAAGGTTATTGGTAGAGCAGGTACACTTATAAGAATTAAAAATATATCAAATAAAGCTAAAATGGCAATACATAATTCCATATTTGTACCGACAGTACTATACGGTAGCGAGACATAGACTTATCAAGAAAAAGAGAAAGAGTAAAATTAACGCAATTGACATGAGATTCATGCGCACAATATGCGGGAAAACCCTGATGGACAAAGTAAGTAACGAGACAATTCTAAAAGAATGTGGTGCAGAAGAGACGCTAGTATACACATGGGAAAAAAATCAGAGATTGCCAAATGAACGACTAACGAAACAAGTGTATCAAGGTAAAGTAAATGGCAGCGTGCCCAAAGGTTGACCGCAGAAAGAATGGTTAGAATGTGTGAATGAAACCCTAGTTAGAAGAGACATAAGAAGACACAGAAACACGAGAGCCTGCATGAAAAAATGCATGGACATAAAAGAAGCTAGAGAAGTATGCCAGGACAGGAAAGTATGGCGGCCAATAGTTAATAAAAAGAGTGTCAGTAGAGTGAATGAAGCCTGAAACAAAAGACCTTGGCCACTAATGGACCCAAGTGGGGAACCTTACATAACGACTTCGTGAGGTTCTTCGCTTGGGTGGATGCTAGAGAGATTGATCAGCAACCTGGGTCGGAGCAGTGTTGCGGAACGAACGTGTTATTTACTTAAATAGCACGAGAAATCTGGATCAATCTGAAAAATCTCTATCCCTTTCACACACTACCCCTTTCCCCTACCGAGTGAGTTACGCCTACCCCGAAAGGGAAATGGCTTAATGGTGTAATAATAATAATAATAAAAATCAACTTTTAAAATTAAAATTCGAAAGTTTTTTCAAAAGTATCAAGTAGGGTGGTCCAAATATTTTTTCAATTTTTCAAGCATATTATCCGAAAATTTGTTTGAATCCACAAAGTCTTAAAAATGATATAGTACAAGAGTTAGATTGCCCATTTATAAAGCGTCGACTAAATTGCCATAGAATTTAATTTAATCAAGTAATATTTTGCAAATCTTTATAAAGATAGTTAAAAGAATAAATACAGGGTCATATGTTTTGGGATCTGATTTATGAAGTCTGCTATCGAGCAAATTGATGAAAGTTTATCCTTTCCTTATCAGAAAGACAATTTTCAAGGAATCATCACACTCATTCGAATGATGGAGGTTCGTGCAAGAGGAGTAAATGGGGAAATAGCTAACGTAAGCAGAGTTCACTTTTCGGAATAAGGTCGCCTGTTTCAAAAGGAGATTAACTGGATTTTGTAACGATCGAGCTCCTCAAATAAGAAAAGAAGCCCCCAGCTCACATATAAATACAGTTTCTCACGTAATCATCGAAAATAATTCGTAGGTCAAACCGATCCTTATTATCCCTACCATGAAACAATTTTTCACCTATTTTGCGACGTGAATAATTTGTCATTCTGGCATTAAACGACCGACAGACTTTATGTCAAATTTTTTAAATTGATAAAAAAAAATGCTTTTAATTCAGTGGGGAATTAAAGTGTCCTCTAATTTGAAGGATTTTTTACTCAATAGCATAATTCCTTAAAATTTGGACGATTTAAAATTGGAAGCAATGGAAGTTCGGATTAATCAGATTGATTCGGATTAATTTTCAACCAATTTGCAGGGAATAAAATTGTAAAATTTTTTGGATTGGGAATACAGATTTTGGAATAATTTCGGAGGCGACTGAAAAATCCCGAAAAACAAAATTCCGGAATAAAATTCCTGAAAATTATAAAATTTATTGACATATAAAAATCACGAATTGGAAAATTCCCATGAAAAATACCGTATTATAAAATGTCCGAACTAGAAAATCCCTAAATTATAAAATTGTTGCATTCAAATAAAATTACATTTTTTTATAATTCTAACACGAATAATCTTCAGGTAATTTTATTTGATTATCATATTTGTCCCATTTGAATTTACTGCGTTATAACTTAAAAACGTAAACTGATAGAAAATGATAGAAAACTCAGTTTCATAGAATAATATGTTTCTAACCTTTTTTTATTGTATCACGATGACATATCTTTAACTAATGGTAATTTACAAAACATAGGCGATTACAACAATTTTGCTATTATTTACGAGCACCAGGAACGCCAAATGAAAAAATGACCATTTTTTCGTATTATTTGTACATTTATAACAAAAACGAAAAACTAAATCAATAATGAGGCTCGAGAACTTTGAAGAAAAAGTCATTTCTTGCTCACTGGGTGAATAACTACCAGTTGTAATTAACTACTTATCATAATTACAAAAACATTAATTTATAACATTAATTATGATTATTATTCAGGTGGTAAGGTTGTGTGAAAATGGACCATATTTAAGGATCTGTAAAAAATATAATTTTTGTTTAAAAAAATAAAAATATGTTTGTGTTTCTGTAGTTTATTAAAAAGAGCATAACACATTAAAGTAAATGGAAAACAATTTTTTTTTTAATCTTTAAGTACAAATGAACAAAAATGCATTTTTCGTCATTCTCTGAAATATTGCATTTCGACGATTTATTTATATGCATAAATTTCGCAAAAAAATGAAAACAACATTTTTTTCCGCACACAGACAAAATTAAAAATTAGAAATGAATGGATCTGCTAATTTTGAGTTATTTCGACTCACCCAACTAGATGCCATGATCTTTATTACATCTGTTTCTCACTAGCTTTTGTTTCAATTTATTTCAAGTGCATGTCGCTGCACTTGAAAATGCCAGTAGATTATTCAACAACTATTAAGGTGAACTGTGCGTCCATTGTAGTCAAATAACGAATATTAACACCAACCTATTTTAATTGATCATCCCACAAGCACACACGCTTAAATAATCGGATGAAATTCGCGTCACTCGGTGGCTCACAGCGAGTTAGGTACTCGTACTCGTTCGTACGTACTTTCGTCGAGTTGCCGCTTCACCTGCCACATTTTGACGCATTAATTCGCCACACAACACATTCAGATTAAATACGCATATTTCAACAAAATTTCATTTTCATGCTACGTCCACTCCATTCCTGAACACGAGACAAATTGCCTATTTCATTTCAAAGCTTTATTACCCAATTCCACTCCTGCTAATTCCATTATTATAAAGGCATTCAAGGACCAACCTGAATACACTCAAATCAATTTATAAACATTTTTTGCATTTTGTAAGGGTGAGCCGCAAGGTTAATTATCCAGATTTTTTGTGCACACCAGATTGTATGTATATGTACATACACTGCCCTGCAAAAGTTTGGACTCACTTTGAAAAATCGTTTTTTTTTTGTATTTGTCGCTTTAATTATACCGGAGCCAATTTGTCTAGTTTTTGAGTATATATTGCAAAAATAGTGAAAATCTCAATGTTTTCTTAAATTTTCAATAATTTCCGAAATAGTCAACGTTTTTCAATGTTCTTGTGCTCATTTTTAAGCTTTTTTCACCGTATCACAACAGCTTACAAGTATGAATCGTAAAAAATTTCTTTTCGAATTGCAAGAACTTAAAGTTGTAATAAAAAGTTGGATAAATTTGAAAGCATCTTATCTGTAGGGAAATCAGAATAAAAGTTAAATAAATATATATTTTGGGGAAATCACATAGAAAATTCATGATTATATGTTTCATACATTTTACAAAAATATTATTGTTACTAAAAATAATATTTAAATTTTTCCAAATTTTTTGTTACAAATTCAAGTTCTTACAATTCGAAAATAAATTTTTTACGATCCATACTCGTAAGCTGTTGTGATACGGTGAAAAAAGCTTAAAAATGAGCAAAAGAACATTGAAAGACATTGAATATTTCGAAAGTTATTAAAAATTTAAGAAAACATTTAAATTTACACTATTTTTGCAATATCTACTTAAACACTAGACGAATTGGCTTAACCTTGGGCTTATTTTAAACAAAATTTCGAAGACAATCAACCTTTTAAAAAGACATTTTTTTAGCTTCGGTATAATGAAGCGATGAATACAAAAAAAAAATTTC
>NC_046660.1:35324659-35329523 GCF_010883055.1 Belonocnema kinseyi | reverse complement strand
TACATACTTGCGGGGAAAATAAAAAAAGCGGTCGTCCTTGAGTCACTCCGCGCCATCAGAGTGCACGAGACTTTTGCTGGCGTCTAATTGAGTCCATCGCAGACTGTAGAAATCTTAAAATTCCTGTCGGTAATCTCGGAACTCCCGGAAATACAAACGAAATCTTGGAACTCTCTGTAAGGATTCAATACAGAATGCCACATTCACAGTTTTAAGATATCTGGATTTCATAGTGAGTAGCATCTCGCGTTAACGCTATTTCGCCGGGAATGGGTACCATTTTTCTTTTTGACTTTTTTTTTACTTTGTATTTTTTGAAATATTTTGAAATCTCTTAAAATCATTAAAAATCCTGCGAAATCATTAAAACATCAGATTTCTTAAAATCCCTTAGATATAAGACCAAGTATACATTTTTTCTAGACTTAAATCGATGTAAATTCTATTTTCTAGCTTTCCTGTCTTGTGTGTCCGCGATATTTCACAATCTGTTAGCAAATCTCTACTTCAAATGTTTTATTTTTCCTAAATTTTACAGTGTCCGGAATATTATTTTTTGGGATTTTTAGGCTATCCCTGAGAAGTTATTATCAAAAACATGAAAATCCCAATATGTTTATTGTAAATTATTGTGTCCTGAAATATTAATCATTTTTCATTTTTTTTGGCACCGCGTACTATGCTCAAATCCTAAAAAATAATTCCCTGATAATTTCAGGTGTTTTACAGGTATGTCTATAATTTTCCTTAATACAGAGCAATATTAAGAATGACATAAGTATCGCATTTAAAAAAAAAAAACGAACCTCACCCCCTCAAAGCATTACATGATACTTTTGAAGTAATCTGTAATGCAAGTTTTTAGGAATTTAATAAGCATAATAATACAAATACTTAAAACTTACTTTTGCGAATTTAAATGCATCGTTATATAATCTTATATTACAAATAAAAAAAAGGCTAAAAAAATTCCGAGACTTTATCAAATATTTCCTGAAATTCCTAGGATTTTCCAGGCAGATCAAAATTCCTTGACAAATAAAGGTTTTTCAGGAGAGTAGACACTCTGATTTTTTATTTAAAACTGCAATTAAATTGAATTTTAAAGAGTGAGTAAAAATTGAGAGAAAAAAATGATTTAAGGGGCTCGAAATTATCCAAACCATCTTTTACATACCAATATGATCATCAAGTTCTATTTTGAAATAGAAAATAATCCACTGTATCAGTCATACGTACCTGAAACACAAAATAAATGTACATCTGAGTATTTAGTACAATAATAATAATAATAATAATAATATTAATCTCTTACTAATTTCTAGATTTCTATTATGCAACATTTTTCTTATTCTCTATGTTTTTTTTTTAAATAAACTGATATTCATTATCTGCCGTAGGGTGGCCTCCCTACCTTAAATTCTGCAGTTTTTAAGTTTTATAAAAATTTAGCTTTAGAACCTTCGAGTTCATTAAATTTGAAATCTGAAAAATTCGGAAGAGTCGTTTGCACTTCCAAATCAAAAAAAAAGAAGTTTGAAACTTTCAAGGCTTCAATTAAAGAAATTTCAAATTTAGAAGCAGTCAGTTGTTAATCTGTCAAAAATGGAAATTCTGAAAACTAATAACATAAACCATTACACGATTTAAAATGTACAAATTTTACAACTAACTTTAGCTTTTGAATTTTTTAGGCATTCAACATTGGAAACTCAAGTTGACAATATTTAAATTGAGGGTACAGTTAAGAACTTTGAATTTTTAACTTTTGAAATGTTACAATTTTTTTCAATGTCTTTTTGTTAAATTAAACTATTTCAAAAGAACTTTTATTTTAAACCATAAAGCAGTTTATTTGTTTCACCTACGACTCTTATTTAGTGATCGTATACCGACTTTTATTTGATCTGACCCACTACATGTTGAGTGAAATGTATTTTGACGCGTATGTCGAGAAAAAGCTTTGCAAGGCTGGTTATTTCTTAGAAAGATTTACAGAATACACAACAACACTGTAAAAGCAACATATACCTGGAATAGATTCATTTTAAACACCTGCTTGAAAAATTATTTTGAACACCTTTTTTCACGAGAATGGACAGAAATTTATTTTAAGACATATTTATCCATGTATTTCCTTTGAAAGTGTTTTATGAAACATTTACTATTATATCACTTCAATTTAAAATTAAATAATACTTCAATTCTAAAAATAAGAAAAGAAGATTTTTATCCGACTAGAACATTGTGCGCTCTATACGCGCACTAATTATCCTTATTTAGATGAAAAACTTAATTTCCTTTTCCAGGATAGGAACAGGAAACATTGCTTTTATATATTTTACACAACATCGTATATTACTTTAAAAATTTACATACAGTTCTTTAAAATTAGTAGATTAGTTTTCTTATTTAAAAAAATGTGCCTAGCCTTGTGTAACATAATCCAATACCGCACTTTCAACATTTTTTCAATATTTGAGAAAAAAAATAAAAAATACATTGTCAAGATATTTTCGGTAGAATTAAATTTAACTATTTTAATTCGATTCAAATTTTGTATAAAGTTTTATTTAACACATGCATAACCTCAAACATAAATTTCAAAAATATATATTATATTTATCAACATCTTTTAGTTAAATTTTAGATATAGTTGGCGAAACTCAATTTTTAGTTTTACGCAAAATACGTACGAGAATAAAATATAAAATTAGAAGATATATTATTACGCTTTATTCTTAAAAGAAAAATTAAAATAATACTTATCATACTTTTAAAATGCACATAACGATACAGAATTAAATTAAAAAAGTAAAAACAAAACAACTTTACAGCAACGTTTGCCTTCAATAATAGAAATAAACTACTTTTTTGAAAACAAAAATGGCATTTTTTCAAAAACGCCTTAGGGGCTGGTTTTAAGTGCAATTTAAAGACTTTCAATTGAAAACATGAAACCATTATTTACCAGAAAATAGCAGCAAACACGTTTTATTTAAATTTGGGTCCGCTCAACCGGAGTTTTACCTTCCTTTAAAATGTTGATACTTTTGTATAATAATATTATATAGACTTCTTGGGCAATTTTTCTTTATCTTTACTGCATTATGTAAATGGAAATAATTATTTTTGAAAATCAAAGCTTTCCATAAATAGTTCATTTCTGACTTTCCTATGAAAAATATGAGCCCCTTTCTACATCTTGATACTGTTATATAGAAAATTTTACTTCAAATCTCTATACATTAACGTTTTTGTATATTTTTCGAGATAAGTATTTACAACAGTGAAAGAGCATACATTTTATTTCAAAATCACTTCCGTATAGTGCTTTTTATTTAGAAATCAATGGGCTTTTAATTTAAATTTGGACGGTTTAAAATTTAAAAGATTTAAAGTTAAAATCTTTTTCCACGATGCTACAACTTTACTTTTATAAGTCAGTAACAGTGTTCATTTTGCATGATGACTGTTTCAAATAATGTAAATAGATTATTTAAGAATTTTATTTTTGTTTTTTATAAGTTACTGCATTCCCAGAAATCATTCATTAAAGAGTCCACTCAGTAAGTTTTTAACTAATTACATTCATTGCAAAAAAAATTAAATTAAACAAATATCTCAAACTTAAATTAAGTGCTACCGAGTAACAAAAGTAAACTTCAACTTGGTCGTAACAAATTTTTCAACATCAAAATATAAATTATTTACCCAGACGGAAATATTATATATAGTTTATGCATAATATATTATGTACAGGCACTATATAAAAAATTAGATGTTTTTGATACATAATCGGGTATTTACAATTTAAATAATAGGAACATAATTTTTTTTTATATAATCAGGTTCTTGGACAGCATTCAAGTATTTCATTAAGTGGCAATGACCCTGGTATAAATGGTCATGCACCAGGTTGCTAAAAGCATCTTCTACAGGAATTCTCACAAAATTGCAAATTCGACGATAAAAATATCAACTTCAAATGTAATTGCGATGATGCTGATGTACCTGGTCATGCACCAGGTTGCTGAAAGCATCTTCTACAGAAATTCTCACAAAGTTTCAACTTCGATGATAAAAATATCAACTTCAAATGTAATTGCGATGATGCTCGTGTACCTGGTCATGCACCAGGTTGCTTAAAGCATCTTCTACAGTAATTCTCACCAAGTTTCAAATTCGATAATAAAAATATAAACTTAAAATGTAATTGCGATGATGCTGGTGTACCTGGTCATGCACCAGGTTGCTAAAACCATCTTCTACAGGAATCCTCACAAAATGTACAGATCGATGATACAAATATCAACTTCAAATGTAGTTGCGATGACGCTGGTGTACCTGGTCAGGTCGATCTTCAAATTTTGTGAGAATTCCTGTAGAAGATGCTTTTAGCAACCGAATGCATGACCAGGTACACCAGCATCTTCGCAACTACATTTGAAGTTGATATTTTTATCATCGATCTTTAAATTTTGCGAGAATTCCTGTAGAAGATGCTTTTAACAACCTGGCGCGTGACCAGGTACACTAGCGTCATCGCAACTACATTCGAAGTTGATATTTGTATCATCGAACTTTAAACTTTGTGAGAAATCCTGTAGAAGAAGCTTTTATCAACCTGGTGCATGACCAGGTACACCAACGTCATCGCAACTACATTTGAAGTTGATATTTGTATCATCGAAATTCAAATTTTGTGAGAAATCCTGTGGAAAATGCTTTTAACAACCTGGCGCATGACCAGGTATACCATCGTCATCGCAACTACATTTGAAGTTGATATTTGTATCATCGAACTTTAAATTTTGTGAGAAATCCTATGGAAAATGCTTATAACAACCTGGCGCATGACCAG
>NC_046660.1:35296685-35324559 GCF_010883055.1 Belonocnema kinseyi | reverse complement strand
TATTTGTATCATCGAACTAAAAATGTTGTGAGAATTCATGTAGAAGATGCTTTTAACAACCTGGTGCATGACCAGGTACACCAGCGTCATCGCAACTACATTCAAAGTTAATATTTGTATCATCGAACTTTAAATTTTGTGAGAAATCCTGTAGAAGAAGCTTTTATCAACCTGGCGCATGACCATTTATATTAGTCATTGCCACTTAATTACATACTTACATCCTTCCCAAGAAGGGATTATATAAAGAAAAATTATGTTTCTATTTTGTAAATTGTAAATACCCGATTATGCTTGGGTATTCATATTCGAAATCGTTATTTTAGGTCTTTGATTATACTAAAAAAACCCTAGAGCAATGCAAAATTGGCAAGGTTATTGCATTAAGAACTTATGTAAATAACATTTAAGTCTCACATTTTTCCATTTATCTACCAAAAGGGTATTCATTACATAATCCATTATTTAAACATTTCCATCAGAAAATGTGAAATTAGCGATATTTTTTAAAACTAAATTAATTTACCAAATACTTCAAAATTTAAACCTAGGGCTTTCACTAAAACCAACATTAACCTGGTCATAAGCAAATGCCAAACCTTAAAATAGCGAATTTTAAGCATTTTCCAAAATTTTAATTTTAGGATAAAAAATATTGGGGCGCATGCGAAACTTATCGGATACTTAGATGAGGGACTGCTTTTAAAAATCTGTAAATCTCAGCTTTTTCCGTATATCTCTTTAACAGATATTAATCTAAAAAAATATTGAAAACCTAATTTTTAGTGGTAGAAGAAAACATTAACCTTAGGGGTAAGTTGTTGGTTTAAAAAAATGTATACTTGACAATCAAGTTACTTTTTCTTATTTTTAGTAGAAATGTCAATATTTCTGCAATAAACTATTTGAGAAATAGTTCATAGAGTGGTGAAACTGACATACACAAATCTCATCAGCGAGTGCAAATGTAATAATCGATAAAACGAACAGAAGTTTAATTCCTTTAGAAATTTGATAAGCTTGCATAAAGCCTCACGGGAAATTTGAAGTCTGCTCCCGGAAGTTGGATGTTTTATTTTATTAGCTCTGATAGTTTTTTATACCTGCAGGATTGATTGATGATATCGCACTGGATGAATAAATGGTCAGCAATCAAGAAAAACGAATGAGTCAGCGTTTTTTTGGTTTAAAGAAGTCAATTTATCCCCCAAGATCGAATATTCGGTCAGTGAGCAGATACTTTTAATTAATTAACTGACCTTAATTATTGACACCTCAACTTGTTTTAGTTAATTTATCGATTCTATTTATTGACAAAAAAATAAAATTATTTAGCTCAAAGTTATTTTTGCTACTTTCTAACATATTTTTCCAGGCAATTCAAAGTCAAATATAGTTAATATTCCTCTCGGGGTGTTTAATGATTTTCGCCCCTCAATTTCGCAGTTATTTTCTGATTTTTCCCGGGTGTAAGTATCAAATTTTTCTTCCCAGAAGAACGAATACATTTTTTGTTTAAATCTGTTACATTCTTTTGTAATTTTCTCTTAGAATTCATTTTTTAAAAATAAAATCATCTGAAGTTTTCCCATAAATCTTTAAAAATCCACATTTCGTTTTAAACTGTTTATTAACAAGGACGAATTTTCAACAAAATAGTTAAATTCTTAAGTAAAAAAGATTTTTTTTTCAACTAGTGGTATTTTTAACAAAGCAAGTTTACATATTCATCAAAAGATACGAACTTTGCTACATAATATGTAGTTTATTTTTTTAACGCAAAAATATGAGTTTTCAAAAAAAAGTTTATTTTAAACAAAATAGTTTAATTCCCAACTTAATAGAAAAACTTTCTACCAAAAGCGAAATTTTGTACCAGAAAAACCAATTAAATCTAGAGTTATGGAATTTTTCGTAACGGTAGCCCTTAACAAGCTGGAAATGGAGTTAGAGTTACGGAAATAACGTAACTATAGTCAGTGCGTTAATTTTAAGCCAATCATTTGATTAAAAAAAAACTTTTCCACTAAGCAATTAAATTTTTTACCAAAAACATGATTTATGAGCCAAAAACATCAATTTTTTACAAAAAAAATGTCAACAAAATAATAGGGTTGTTTCACGATTTTAGATAAAACAATTTTTTTAAACATAAACTTAATCCGAACCGAAGGTGCGTTATAATTTTTTGTTCTGCGGAGCCGTTTAACGGAAAAGAATTATTAAAAATTGAAGGCGGTAAAACACTTATTCAAATTGGTGTCACGTGGGTGTCACGGCACTCAGAGGTTCTCATAATTATCTATCATGAAAACAATGAAAACTCATGAAACTGATGATAAAGAGCTTAGGCCACGGTCTACTGCCAATTCTGAACATTTTGATTTGATATATTTGGATTAAGAGTCAGTATTATGTTTAAGGAAAGCACTAAGTGCAGTTATTAACACATTTTTTTAAATCCTACATATTCACGAATTGTTCAGTAAACATGACTCCATTTAAGCACTTTTTCAATGAATTCTTTATACATACCATAAACATATCTATTTTCGGTAGATTTGTGATATTGGCTTTTACGAAACCCTCTTTTGAAAATTTTTTCTAGCAATACCTTGCAACTTCTATTTTCTATTTACACGTAACCAAAACAAAACATCGGCACAGAAAAAGATATTTGAGAATCAATGACACATGAGCTGTGTTGGGTTGAAAATCCTACCCCTTTGACGTCAAAGGGGCCCTCCAATCGACATCGTGATAGAAAATTCATATTTCAACATTAAAATAAAAATAGTAAACAATATGTAAAAAAATATTTAATGGGCGTTTTCAAAATTAGAATGTTATATACTATAAGATCCATGTATTGGAAAAATGATATCTGACTTTGGAAACAACCCTATTGAATCGTCAAACAAAACAGATTAATTTTCAACCAAAGAATTGAATTTTTAACCAAAAAGATGAAATTTTTAACAAACGAAGAATTTTCAAACATCCTCAAAGTGACTGGAATTATACCTAATAGTTTGAAATAAATTTCAAAATAAGAAAATGGCCTTAAAATTTATCAGATTGTTTTCAATTTTTTTTGAAAACTTTTGAATTTTAAAAAAATTTTCTTCAGAAATGAATTTTTTGAAATAAAACATCATTTATAATTTTACCAGGAAGCTTCAGAACAGTTCTTTGTTTTCTTGAAACCTTCCAAGATTCTTAAAAAGCTTCAAAACTTTTTTTATAAATATTCAAAAACCTACTTTTTGTTTCAAATTTTTTTCGAATTCCTAATTTTTTTAAAAATCTTTTTGAAACTTCTAGCCTACTAAATATTTTTTAAATGATTAGAATTTTTTTTAAATTCTTTATAATTATAAAATACCCTTAAAATCTTTCGGATTTTGTTTACATTTTATGAAATATTTTGAAATATTTTCTGGCAAGTGATTTTTGAAAATAAAAAATCATTTGAAATGTTACCAGAAATCTTAGAAAAATTTTCTTATCCTCTTGTACGATTTCAAAATTCTTAAAAAGATTCTAAACTTTTTGTTCGTAATCTGCAACAATCTAAATATTGTTTTAGATTTCATAAAAGCATTTAAAGTTTTTAATTATTTTCGACTTTTTTGTAAACTTCTAAATATCTCTTGAACTTACTTGAATTTTCTCTAAGATTTTGTAAAATAACAAAATTGAATTTCTTTTTTTTCACAATTGAAAAAATCTACATCTTGTTTGCCACTTTAAAATTCTTCCCAGAAAATTAAATATTTAAGTTTTTTTCAAGACTTGTAAAACTTTTGTATATTTTTTGAAATAATTTATTTTTTTCCCAAAAAATATTAATACTGTAATATTAAAATAATTGCCTTAAATTCTTCAGATTCTATTTCGACATATTTTGAAAATCTTAAAATTAGTCATTTAAAATAAAACACAAATCGTTTTTATTTTTCTTCGAAATTTTTTGCCGGTATCGGTAATTTTGTTGTTACGAATACCAACTAAATCTTCTTAAGAAAAGGAAAAAAATTTAATGTATTTTCCTTGTATTGCCGATTTTCCTGCTTAGTATACAAACCTTTTCTCTAAAGCATTTCAGTGACATTTTCGGAATTATTATTCACGTTTGAGCCGTAAAGTTTGTCATAAAATATGCCAAAAATGTCATGCAAGCTCGTTCATTATATTTCCAGTATCGTATTATTTAATTACGAGAATTCATTTGATTTCAACTCTGAATTTGTAACGAGACATTAATCAATCCCTCTTGTATCACAGTTGAAATTCAATTGAAGACCTCAATTGAAACCACAAAGAGATTAAAATTTTATAGATCCCGCATTTAAAGAGGGATGTATACCCTTTGCTTTCTAGATAAACTTTATTGATTGAAATTACGAATTAATTCCATTTTCATATATTATTTGGTAGAAACAGTTCAGCTGTAGAAATTTCTTATTTAAAAAGTAACATTTTAATAAGAATACATCAGTGCTGAACAGCTTTATAATGTTGAAATGAATAGAGAACTTTATTTTTAAAGCTTGAAGTTTAGAAGCTTTGAAATTTATATGGAATTTAGTGTGTACTGAATTCTTAAAAGCCTTCATAAATCCCTTGAGTTTAGTTTGAAGAATAGTGAATCCTCAAACCCAATTTATAATTCCTAAAGCGCTATAATTATTTCATTAAAGAATACAACAATCAATTTTATCGTGAAACTTCCTATCTTCGATTTAATTGAGAAGGGGGAAGAATTCAGCCTTTATCAAGTTAGGCTTCTAACAAACGACTGTCCTTTCCTACGCTCGTTTATCGACGAGCGAAACAACAGGTTCAGAATTATTGTATAGATCTGTTTTGTCTCTGGAAATCTAGACCAATAGGAAGTTCTTGGCCATTCAAGTTTAAATGAGATGGCGATAAGCTTGAATAACATGTCAATTGGAGAGTGAAAGCCACATTAACGATGCAAAATGAAGGCTTTTGAATTAAGACACCCAAATTTAAAAGATAGTAAAGTATTAAACACTAAATTTGGAACATTTTCAAATGGAACCTTTTTATTCAGAAATTCAGATTTTGTGAAGTGCCACAAGTTTTCAATATGAGAGATTTTACATTAAAGACATCACGAAAAACTTCTTATGGAAAGTTTTTTTTTCAGTGCTTGAATTTTAAGGCAAAGTCTGAAACTCTTGAATTTAAGATTAGGGTGTCTACCGGGTTTTCTCCTGGGCCGTTTCAAAGAGTTCCATTTTTATATTCTCATCAGAGACGGTATTAGATTTGTGTAAAATTTGACTCCCCTCCCCCCAGTTTTGTCGAATGTCCACGTTTTGAGACACCCTGAATAAAAAATAGGTTTTTACGAATGTGTCTTTCTGTATATTTATATGACTGTATGTACTTCTGTCTGTCTGTGAGTAGGATAACTTTTGAAAAAATCAATCTATTAGATTGGCCTTTGTACACTCTTTTACTGTCCTAAAGTTCAAGTTCTTTAGCTAGACATTTTGGACAAAACTTCAAAAAGTGAGCGCATTTTGAATATTTTGGAGACCCCTTTTTCAAGATTTAAAATTTCTCTGTGCGGATATTCGTAGTATTCAAAAAGTCGAATAATTTATCCTAATGGCTTTTTTCATCAAACCAAAAATTACCAGAGTTATAGCATTTACAAAATTAAAAAAAAAACACACGAAAATGAACATTTGAAGCCAAATACAAAATAATCAAAAATCCAAACATTACTTTTTTTCATTCAACATTTTCACAGCATCTTAAAGATTAGCAAATATATAAATGTACACAACGCTGCTGAAGATTGGTGACCTTCTCAGCATAAAACACCAACCAGCTATGACAATCTGTTTAAACTAATTGCCCCCCCCCCCTTGATTAATCGAAATTTCGTGGGCCTGTGTTGCAACTAGACTTTCCACCCTATACGCTTTGTGAAACCCTGTTAGTCAATTATTAGGAGATGAAGAAATAGGGCACCACAACTGCGATGCAGAACGCGATGAGGCAGAAAATTCAATTGAGAAAGTTAAAAAAAGGCAAGGCTGCTTAGTAGACCGTATGCGTAAAGTTTAAATCATAAAAACAACATTGGAAATGAGCAAATTCAGTTTATGGAAAAATGACGAGTCGCAATAAAATCTTTAATAACAAATTTTTTTAAGAATGCTCATTTTTCTTAACGAGAGAATGAAAATGAGTCTGTTTTATTACTAATGCATGTTATGAATTATAATAATATACATTTATGGAAATGATATACGATATCAGGGATAAACTGAAGTGCGAAGCACGAGATACTTCATGAGAATGTGTTCGTTAAAGCCGAAGGAGCTTTAACAAAAGAGAATTTACAATCACCAAATTATTGTTTGTCGATGCTTTGACCTTTAGTTTTAAACAGTATATGCACAAAGACATAAAAAAGTATGTGCATTTTTTATGATTTCACATGATTTTTAAAGATTGAAAGAGATAACTAAAAATTATCAAAGATTTTAAAGATTTCTTATTTGGAAAAGGGAATTTCGGAAAAGAATATGATTTAGAGTTGGAACATAAAATGATGTTTGGAAAAAAATAGAATTTCTCATTTGGAACTAATAATCTTTTTAAAGAATTCTAATTCTTGATTTAAACACGGATTTTTTAAATTCCCTTTTACTAAATTAGGACTTAAATGAAGTTTAAAAATTCCCATTCCATGTAAAAAATTCTCTGTTTTCAGTAAAATAATAATTTTTTACGGAAATTCCCCTTCTGAAAGTCTAAATTATAATTCTTTACGGCAATTCCATGTTCCAAGATATAGTTACAAAAGCTCTGTTTTAAGTCAGAATTATATTTACATTTACAATATTTTCTATTATAATTTAGAAATATAGTAACTTTGTTTTTATAAAATTGTGAATTACAAAGTCTCAAATTCTGGAAAATTTTCATTTGCAACAAAAAAGAATTTACAAATTTAAAAAAATCTGTTTTGGAAGAAGGAATTTTTAAAATATGAAGAAGTCAGGCATGGAACAGGGAGTGATCTTGGGAAATCCCTTTTTAAAAAACATAATTAAAATTACTTAAAAAAATTTAACGTTCTATGTGAAAAATTACCTTGGTTCAGGACAAGATTATAATTCTTTATGAAATTCCACATTCCAAGGCACTCTTACATTTATTTCCAAAAAAATCCATTTTTTTTTAATTTGGCAGAAGGAAGCTTAAAATTTAATAGAATTTTGAAAGTGAAGATCTCCAATTTCAAACAAGGAATTTTAAAAATCTGAAAAATTCTGGCATGCCACAATTATTATTTTGTAAAGATCCCCTTTTTTAAATCAAAATTAAATTTATATTTCAAAATTTCCAGTTCAATATAAAAAATTACATTGTTCTATGAAAAAATTATAATTCTGTACAAAATTACCTGTTACGAATTTGAAATTATTACTGCTAACGGGGTTTTTTTATATTACATTTATTTATTCCCCTTCTAAACTCAGGACAAGAATTATATTATATTTATTTACAATGATTGTTTATAATCAATTTAAAGCTAATTAGGAATTTAATGGAGTATTTTTTCATTTTAAGCTTAAATTTTCAGTCCCTTATCCCTGTGCATTGTATTTCTTCTGGATAAATTCCAGTTCCAACTCAGATTTTTGTGAAATTGGAAAGTTAACTGCCCCAATTGAAAATTGATTTAAATAAAAAATCCTGAGTTCTAAGTCACAATTATAATTCTTTTTAAAAATTCCTTTTTCCAATTCTGACTTTTAATACTTCTCGAAAAGTCTCAGTTTCAACTAAAAAGTAGAGTTCTTTTGAAAAATACATAGTTCTAATCAAATTTTTTAAGTATTTTCGAAAATGTCTATTTTTAGATTAGAAATGGTAAAAATTCGAAAATTTCATCTTCCAACTTAGAAATGATTTAAATTTTTAAATTTCCTATCTCCACTCAGAATTATTATTCTTTTAGAAAATTTACTGTTTCAAGTAAAACTTTTTAATTATTTTGGAAAATTTCCTATTCCAAGTGCGAATCAGAATCAGAGCAATAGCTTATATGTATCTACTTTTAATGTGCATATTAGTACATCCGAGAGAGAAATCCAGGTCACTGAATTATATTGGCAATCATTTCCCGGTTACTCCTAGATAAACAAAATTCCTGGTCATTTCTCGCTTTTCCCAATTTCCCGGAAACCCTAGTAATATTCAACATGAAAATCTTTCAAATACGCATTTTTTAAATAAACCAACCTTTCTTGATTTTCTGTTTAAAAAAATATTTGGCAAACAATATATAATTTGTTTAATATACACTGGAACCTGGATTTCCGTAAACTGGATTTATGCGAGATTCAGGGAGCGCGTGACCGAAGGAGAGGCGTTGCACAGTCAAGCGTGACAAACAGCATGACCGCCATACTCTCAGTGTGTTAGTTACATCGAAGGCCATTGCCGGGTATTTCCCAAATCTTGAACAAATTCAGGTTCCAGTGTACTTGATGATTCTAAGTGAATTATTTCAAGGATTTTAGTAATTTTTTCTTACCTAAATTATTTTAAAGATTAAAAAAAAATTAAAACGGTATGTCTTCTGATATGGATCTGGAAATTTGAGAAGGGCTTCGATGAAATATTTGATAGAGGCCATGCTTCCTAACCGGTAATTATTAATAGGCTTCCCATCGACTGGGATCGAAAGTCTGCGGAAATACGTCGAAGCCTAAGAGAACTGGCTCCTATTATCGACGTATCCTATATTAAGCTCTCGGTACCAGTTGACAAGTGGCTGGTATTAATTATATTCGGATCATGGTTTCAATTAAAATTCACTGCTCATTCCATTATTTTACCTTTGCGTCTGCTGCAACGCTTCCTGCATGTGCTACATCCTCATCTGAATATATAGAAATTTAATTCATTCCACTACTAACTTCAAACTGCTATTTATCTAATGATATAATTTGTTATAAGCAAAACTTTTAAAGCTTCTAAATATAAAGCTTAATATACAGCTTCTTAAAAACTGGAATAATTTTTAATACAATTTTTAGATTAAATGAGAATAGAAAGTTTCACATTTAAAGAACTAAAGAAGTCCTCAAAACCGAAAGACCTTCATGTTTCGACATTTATTTTTGTAATAGTTGAAGGGTTGCAGGACAGAATTATATTAACTAAGAATATCAGAATATTTCAGGAGAGCGAAATAACATTCTATCAAATCAAAATCACCATTTAAAGATAAAGAAGTGTACTCCGAAACTAAAGTGTTTTTGAAGTTAGGTAAAAAAATTATGATTAAAAAATCTGCCCACTTCGCTGGCACACTCTTATCGCGCGCTCTGCGCGCGGCTCGTAGATTTGAGCGCACCTAGGGCGCGCGATAGTTGAATCTCGCGCTTCGCGTTCGATAGTGGGTTACCTCCGCTTTGCGCTCGGATATTTATTCCTTGCATTTGGAATGCTTGAAAAAACTTTATCAAAAAGATCTCTTTTAGAAGGCAGTATTTATATGCGTCTTCATATTCTGAATTGTCGACTTAATTAAGCATGTTCAAAGATTAAGTTTCTCAAAGCTCTGGAGGCTTTTGCGGTCCATATTCTCATCGTGACACTCGAGCGCGCGCTCGATTTCCGACAGAAATTTGTAAACAGGTTTTGTTGAATCTTTTTTTTCTCGTAACTTTCGTCGTTTTTCCACATATTTTTATTTTATTTTTTTATATTTAATGTTATTTTTCCCAAATAAAACAAAAAGTACGCATCCTACCAAGAAGTGATTCTTAACGAAATTGTAGATCTTTTTTAGGAAAACAATTGTCGTTGATTCATCTTTTTTCGTATCCTACATAGTTTGACCACAAGATGGAATTTTTGATTTTTTATTCATTTTTGTGCATTCAAAATTTAAATTATCGATTTTCAAGAAAATCCAAAAAATTGTTATGATAATCTTGTAGGGCCTTCAAATTTTCATTTTCGGCTGATTAAAAAAATTTTGAAAACGCTATAACTCTGAAAATTGTCTTTTTATCGAAAAAAGTCATAAAGTTAATTGTTTGTTCTTTATAATACTATAAATATCCGTAAATAGAATTTTCAAATTCAGAAAAAAGTGATCTCAAAAATTTTCAAAATGCGCTCTTTTCTGTATGTTTATCACAAATGTCTGGTTAGCGAACTCGTCCTTTCTTTTAGGACCTAAAAAAAGTTTGCCAAAGATGGATTTGATCCGTTCATTTTTTCGAGAGTTATCGTGTTTACGGACGGACAGACAGGCATACGTCATCGTAAAAACCTGATTTTCGGATTTAGGGGGTCTCGAAACGTGGAAATTCCTCAAAAAACTGTGATGCCAAATTTCGGAAAATTCTAATACTTTCTCAATCATAAATGATGAAAATGAACAAATAAACCAGTCTGAGAAAAAGAATATGAAAATTGACAATTTTAAATTGACAGGGACCTAAAATTGGAATAAAGAGTGGGACGATGGTCGTGGAGGCTAAAGCGTAGGCTTTGGACCCACTCCTTCGACTTGCGGGTTCGATTCCCGCCTCGCAATCTGGAAGAGTCTCGGTGGCCCATGCGGTGAACACTAGCCTAGCAAGGGAGTTGTTCATCTCCGGAGAGTCGTGTAGGACCGGTACCTCTAGAGAAAAAGGTTTTCTCTAAGTACTTAAGGCTGTTGCTCTTGGTGGTTCGGAACCCACCTTAAACTGTAGGTCCCCCCCTTCCACCACCAAGTAAGTGTGTGGAGGGTGTGTAAAGGAATAGAGAAGGTGTAAGAAAAATGTAAACCCTTAGGGGACACATTAGAAGCTTCAACTACTACTACTACCTAAAATTGGAATAGGCTCACTTGCAGTTTACAATAAAAAGTGCAATTATCCGTTTCAACAAAAAATAAGAATTTACACATTTAAGAATTTTGAGGTTCAAATTCCATGGGGTTCGAAAATCGTCTTCGTATAGCGATTAAAAATCTATTTAAACATTTTTTTTAATAAAAAAAAATTTCTCTCTAAATATGAGGAGGCTGAATAAGAATACAACATTTTCATCCATAAAAATTATATATTTCAGGGAAAATAAAGATTTAATATGACAATATAGTACTGTAATAGAGGATTTTTCGTTGAAAGGTATGTTTCTTTATAAATAAGCGATAATAATTTTAAGAAATATCGTTTCTGTTCGCAAAAAGCCTATTTTCGGCCAAAATGTTGGTTGTATAGTTCTGCAGTGCAACCTTTCAGTTTTTCGGTGATTTTTAATCATGCTTTTCGATTATAACGAAGTTATATGAACAATGTTATCGAACAATTTCTGAGGAATACCAAAACCGTCCAAAGAAGACCAAATTATAAAGTTGTCGGCGGGATATTATTGTCAAGGCATCGATAGTTTCTAACCAGAACTGGGACGAGAAATTGCTGAAGGCGAGTTACCTTAGAAAGAGAGAGAGAGAGGGACACCAAGGGGAAGGGATCATACAAACTTTAGTGCATGGCGTTCTAGATTGATCAAGACGGACGTGAAATGCCTACAACTTTATCCAGAACTATATAATATAGTAGATAAACAATGAGAAAATTGTCTTATGCAATATTTCTAAGAATCCTCAAAAGTTTCATTTTTAGCAATAAAAATAAATATACTTCCAAAATCTCTTTTTTTAAGTTACAAATAGTTCCACATTTTCATAATTTGTCAGGATTACAAAAAACATAATTTTATAGTATGTTTTATGATTGATGAGTCGAATTTTCTGAAAAAATTCAAGCTATTATTAATTCGCAAAAATCCAAACCGACTCAAGATGTGCCTGAATCGAAAAAATCCGTACTAACTAAGGACATGAGTCGTGAGTCGAATTTTCCGAATTTTAGTGCATTTAAAAAAAAGGTAGCAACATATGGTTTTAAAAAATTCAGTTTTTAGCTCAAATTATTTCTCTAGCAATAGTTAATTGCCATCTGGTGTTTTTGAAACCTCTTTAAAGCATATCCTAATTTTTACCCAATCTCAATAAAAAAGAAAATAGCTGATCTTTTTCTTTAAAGCATTCTCGATCATTTTACTCGTTACATTGCGTTAAAGTAATTTGTTTATTGAACCAATTCTAAACAATTTGTGCTTGACGAAATTCATCCAGTGTTGTTGTACAGAATGTTTCACACAACTAAATCGGCCTTTGTTTATTAAGATTGCATACGAATTTTATTTATGCAATAATATATTATCTGCTTTTAAGATTAGTAAATGAAAATGTGGTTTAAATACTTTATATTTGATAAAACTTTTAAAATACATACTTTAAATATTGCAAAGACCTCGCTTGTAATCGTCAGTTACTGAATTAAAAAATATACGGCTTTTTAGAAAATTCAGCAGTCACAAAAATCAAATTCTCTATGGTAAAATGGTTATTTATTTTTAAATCTGAGGTAAAAATATTATCTTTAAAATTTTTCAACTACCCTATTGATGCGCTTTACTGAGCAGAATGCATTTAAATCGGTTTTATAAAAGCTATTGAACTCATCAAACGCATCTGTGTTAGGAGGGGTCAAAAAAGTGTTTTTTCCGAAAATTTTGGCGGCTCACACGTTTTCCGATGCCTTTCAATCTGATAAAATTAAATTAAATACCAAGTTTGGTTCAAAAATATTGATATTTAGGGCAAGCCCCAGATTTTTAAATTATTGATATGTACCGTAAATTATCTACGTATCTCCTATAATCGTCTATGTTCTTTTTGCAGTCATAATGGGTATAGAAATAAAGTTTATTCAGTGTACAGCTTGTTTAATCAAAACGTCTAAAAACCAATAAAGTCACAACTCGAAAAGAAATTTAGGCAGAAAAGAGGTTTCACATGCAAAGGAAACAAAGTAAATGATATCTAGTAGAGTTTGGTTCTACGTGTAGTCCTGCCAGGGCTCTAGTTCCTTGGACTGTTGATTTTCCACCAATCTGAATAGGAAGTTAGATATTAGGTATTTGCACTTTAGCCACCTATTAACTTCACTTCGTTAACTGCTGAGGAGAAAACAAGACATTCGGTCCATTTTTGCCCTTTTTTGCTAATATCATCGTAAAAACTAATTTTTTCTTTATAACTATATTTTAAAAGAAGTTTTTATTTTCTAATTACTATTTAATGAAATAATACAATGATTAATAAAAATAATAATGAATAATAAAATGATAAAATGATGAACCCTTTTCTTTGCGTGCCTGAAGGATGGTTTTGGCAGCCCGATTGGGTACAGAAACCCTAAAATAAACAAAAAATTTGCACACAAGGAAAATGGTCTGGAGATGTGTCGCTTTATCGTCCCGAAAATTCAATTTATTAACAAAGAATACATGGAGATGATTCCGTGGAGGGGAAAAAAGGAGTGAACATTACCGAGCCGCCTTTCACTGCACATCAAGCGGAAGAAAATCTACAGCAATTAGCAGTTACAGGGATTTCACTACTAGTTCTCAGTGACCTGCCCTGCCGTTTACAGGCCATAGAACTCCATGGGAAGGCTCCCGTCAACTGATACCGGCTTTAAAAAGTAAACAAGATTTTGCGGTGGCCTGAGTGGTAAGATTTTTTTTTATTTTGACTCTACGATTTCGAGATATGTTAAGGAAATTTAAAAATAACAATCGTTTAAACATTAAATTAGGTATTTTCACTTGAACTATCAGCTAACTTTATTTCGTTGAAAGCTGATGGGAAAATAATGGACCAGATACATGAAACAAAATTTTATTTTTGTAATATCTTTGCAATTAATTATAATTATTATAATTAGTAATTCAGTAACCGAGTGATTGAGTGGCTGAGTAACAGAGAGGAAAAGAGAGCAAATGAGTTAGTGATTCAAGTAAATAGTGAAATAATAAAGTGAGTGCGGACGAGGGTGAGGGTGAGGGAGTGAGTGAGTAAGTGAGTCAGTGAGTGAGAGAGGAAAAAAAAACATTATCTAATGTGGAAATATTATTAGTACATAATCTAGATTTATTGTTCAAGTCAGGGGATTACTTGAACGACAAAAGAACTTAAACGCCAGTAATACAAGAAAAATTGATCGGGCTAAGCAATGGAGTACTAGTGGCATATTTGACTAATTCAAGTAGTGGGCCCTACTACCCGTTTTTTTTCAGTGAACGGTGATTAAAGGCAGTTTTATAAGCTGTTCCACATTAGGTGCATAACTTTTTATCTGCCCTCGATTTGCCATCGTTTATTGCTTATTCCATGCATAATAGACAGAACTGTTTATCTCCAAATGTTAAATAAAGAAGACGACCTATTTCTTGTAAAACTTTAGGCTACAAAGCGAGATATACAGCAGTGTTCATGTGTGCCTTGCCTATGAGTTGGACTGCTTGTATATTTTTAAATGTCAAATTGAAATCGCAGCCTACTTTACCTAATAAGGCATTCATGAATACTACTGTATGATGCATGAATACGCCATTGCATTTTTTAAACAGATGAGTGGTATATAGATTTGCAAAAAACTATATTATCCTCTTGAAGTTAACAGCTTTAAAAAAACAATATATATAGTTGTTTTACCGATGACATTTAGTATTCATTCAGTAACCTAATGTTTTATTCGTAACCGATCGCTTTATTTATAAGTAAATACTTATCTCTATTTTGTATTTTGTATAAATAAAAAACGATGGCGTTTCGAAGACAGATCGCCTGCTATGTATGCAACGTAGGATATACTCCTCAGCGAATGAAACGAATAAATGGCATAGAAGATGAAAACAAACGGCAACTTGCAATTATACGAAGGCATGCTTTAAATCACCAACCTCTTCACTTGAACAATGAATCCAGATTATGTGTTGATTGTAACAGATCCATACCAGATGAAAAACGTGCTGTAGAAGGTGATCCAAGTACAATGCGTTTAGATGTGTTAACGCAAACGACAAGTGCATCTTTCTTAGTATGCAATGCTAGATAAAATGTAGAAAGGTTGTCGATAGAGTGTAGGGTAGACATTTTTCTTTTTCATAAAGTTATTGTTCCAAATAATGTTAGCAGTTGTGCACATCACTTGGACGGAAAGGGATGCCTCCCGAGATTAATTCTAGAAGGTATCATATCAGTTAATCGACCATATGTAATAAAAGGACAAGAGTTACAGATATTTTTGCAACAACTAAGGCATACGGCGAATAATTAAAATCAATTTGAAGATGAGAGTTCTTTCACTGACGAAGAATTCAAATGTATTTCGCCAATTAGCACAGAACAATTTTGCGTACTGTGATCCTGCACCTCAAGGGGGAGGTTACAGATACATATATAGAAAAGACTTATTGCCTTTTTTATGTAAATTAAGGGAAGGTTTTTCGGATGACTTTTTAAAAGTCATATTTAAGTACCCAAGTAGAGCTGGCGTCAGCTTATTTATATCAAAAGTGAGACAATGTTTGCACCATAGGTTTGTTCCTCAGAATGTTGGATTTTAAGCAATACCAAATCGAAAGACACGTTACGGAATTTGCAAATGAACTCTATAATCCAGAGCCGCAGAAACGAAAAGCCATTGCTGCAGTGGATTGTACCTATACGTACAATCAGAAAATTAGCATTTTCGTATTTTAAGACAGTCGTTCTCCCAGCACAAACATCGACATTTGATAAAACCTACGATGATGGTTGCTCCAGATGGCTTTATATTGTCTGTATTGGGACCATACTTTTCGGATTTTCACAACAATGATGCAGTGATTTTGGAAAGAGATTACGGGAGGGAGTTTCGCGCTATAAGGGGGTGGTTTCAAAATGGAGACATTTTCTTTATTGAAAGAGGATATAGGGATGCCGTGCCATGGCTAGAGCGCGTAGGAATTACTTGCTGGATACTGGCATTGATCCAGGATGGACAACAGCAATTATCTACTGAAGATGCTCGGATGGTCACGAAGAATCGATGAATCGTTGAGGCTAGGAATGGACATTCTCGCTCCATATTCAAATTCTTTGAAGGAACAATTATTATGCCTCATCTATATCATCTTCACAAATTTTATTCCATCGCTACTGCAATCATTAATAGATTCACCCACCAATATTTATGGAAAGCGCAACAGTTGAACACGCAAGAGAAATTTTTCGGAAAAGCCAAACTCTAAACGTATTACAAGCGCTTGTAGTAGTTGATATTCTACGCATGAGACGCGCTCAGTGGGTTCGACTTTAATAAAATGTGGTTCCTGCTTTTCTTATTCTTAATTGATAATATTTACGAGATATTACCATTGGTAATTATCAGATAAATTTTGTTCCTACATACATCCAAGATAAACTAGATAGAGATGGTGGAGAAGAAATTGAAGTTGATATGAACATGAACTTCCCTGGGCTGATAAGATTGAAACAGTATTCTCAATTTCACCGTGGATCGACGCATAAAGTCTTCATTTCATACCACGAACACGATGTAGAAGAAATAGAAGAGGACAATGTAATCATTGGTTACTACTGTACATGTCAATCAGGAGCCAGGACCTTGAGTACCTGTGCACATGTCGCCTATGGTACTTAGGGTACACTGGACATCAACCAAACGTTAAATATCCGTACAGCAGGTTACTGAACATTATTAATGACGCAAACTAGCTGCACCATTACGAGATCAATAAAACGGTGAGTTTGCATTATTTGCATCTCTTTCCACAAAGACGTAAAAATATACTCACTGTTTTCCACTCATATGATAATTCCCTCACCTAATCACTCACTCACTCACTCACTCACTCACTCACTCACTCACTCACTCACTCACTCACTCACTCACTCACTCACTCACTCACTCACTCACTCACTCACTCACTCACTCACTCACTCACTCACTCACTCACTCACTCACTCACTCACTCACTCACTCACTCACTCACTCACTCACTCACTCACTCACTCACTCACTCACTCACTCACTCACTCCCTCACTCATTCTCACCCTCGCCCTCACTAACTTCATTATTTTCACTATTTATAAGACACACTTAATCATTTTCTCTCTCTTCCTCTGTTACTCAGCCACTCAATCACTCAGTAACTTTCATGCTCTGCAGCGTCAAAACGGCGCATAGGATTAAGTTTTGGCATTAACATATTTTGTTCAGCATGAAAAGATGTGTCAAATGGCAAAGTTAAAGTCAATTTCACAGAGAGTTATTTTCAATGTATTTAGTACGGGATCCTTTATTTTTCAATACTATATGAGTTTTACAGGAAAAATTCTTATTTTTAGTTCAAGAATATAAGTTTTCAACTTGGAACCCAAACTTTTTAAAATGTTAACAAGATTCAAAAAGTAGAATACTTATTCTTGTAACCCTTATTTGGCACATGAAAATTAATTTTTATCATTTGAAGCTTCATTTTTTCATTAAAATTCTCAGATAGATACAATAATAATAATTAATAAGGTTTTTAAAATAGTTTTCATAAAAGAATATAATTTTTCATCGGTTTTTTCTTTTTGTTAATTTTCTATTATAAAAGATTGCATACAACTCGATTAATGATTTAATTAATTTTAATAAGTAGATCTTATTCAACATTATTAAATAAATTTTATTATAACACACAGACGCGTTTAGTTAGTTCAGTAGCTGAGTCACTTCGGATTTTTTCGATTCGATCACAACTTGAGTCAGCTCGAAAAATTCGATTCACGACTGATGCGCTGAGTTGTTTTGCATTGATCCAACTTATTTCTCAGGTTCAATCGCTTTGAAAAATTCGACTGATGACTGACGAGCTGAGTCGATTTGATTCAATTCACGTACATAACTATTTTTCCGCATAGTAAAAAAAAACAATATTCAGTTTTTTTACATAAAAAAATGTTAGAGTAGAAGAGAGGCAAAAACAAGGGTTCGAATCCCGAAGAAACTCAGCTATTAGAATAACGGAAGTTTGTAGAAACAATCTGAGGAAAACGGGTCTATAAAATCTGAAAAGGAATCTTCAGAAAAATGTCAGCGGTCACATTCCTTAACGTATTTAATATTCTTAAGGATTTGAGTTTATTTTTCCAACATGAGATCTCATATCAGATGAGGCATTAAAGCCAAAGTATATTAATAACATTTCTTCGAAGAATTCATACAAAAAGTGAATATAACGTTCGGAGAGTGGTGGAAATGTATTGGCAGCTTTTTTATTTTACTATTAATATATGTCCATTTAAAGCACAGAAAATCGCCGATCCTTCAATGTACACCGAAATCGGTGTTCAATAGAGTTGCAACAAATTTGAGCCACACAGGTTCATTCGGAGAATCTAGGGGAAAAGCATCATTTAGGCACTGTTTTTTCTCATCCAATGCAACGTGAAGTGTCGTCTACAAACTGTAAGTCACCTGTCAAGATCATTTTGTTGGTCGTTATTTGAGTGAAACAGATGTTAATAAGCAGGTAAGTTATAATAATAATTATCAAACTTTTTATTTCCTCCTATTTACGAGCGACTAAATAGTCTTGGAATAAAAATAGTACTTGGCGTCATATAATATCCAAATGTTAGGTTAGTCAAAACCTACTACATGACATTCAAACCACCAAAGCCGGGATGTACAAACTAAGTCGTGGCCGCCTGCATCGAAATTGATGCCTGGTCGTTCGAATAAATTTTCACTAGATTTTCTGCGAAAGTTTAAAGGTATCTTAGATATCTAATCTTGCAGTGGCTAGTGTCATACATGAAATTTGTAAATATTGTTTCAATTAATTTAAAGCGAATAGTTGCTTTGACAGGTATTCAGGTGGCTGACAGCGCGGTTCAGAACTCCACAACTCTGCATGAGCCAAAATTCAGTCTCCAAATGATACTTTCCCCTAGATGCCCACATGGGCACCTACGTTCAGAGGAATACATTTGAGACTTGAAAACACTCTCAAATTATCATTGGGAGCCTAATGAAATTTGAGCTGCAACAAATTTAACACCAACGTTTTTCTGTGAGGACAAACGCTGAAAGTCTGTTACTTCTACTCTTATAGAGATTTCCTATGCCCATAACAGACTCCACTAGAAGGTTTGCGTTATCAACTGACTTTTACGAGGACTGTAACTTTTTTTTACGAGGAGATAATGCGCTGTGAATGCGGATTCACTTAACTTCGAGTGTTCACTACCATTCTAAACTCACATCCCAAAGATCTCACCCTGATATACTCGACTGTCGAGCTGTCTAAAACATTCCTTCCTTCCTAAATTTATTTATCACAATTCACAGTTCGTATAATTATTCAAGAAATAATTGCGGCTTTTAAATTAGTCATATCCAGATTCAAAAGATACGCTAAGAATTCTTATCTGTTTCGTTAATATTGTTTTTAAATGAGACAACACGTATAAATGAAGGGCCGCACTGCACAGAACCGAGAACCAGATTCGAGAAAACCGTTGTAACCTTTGTCAAAGGAACGGCGCCTTCCCAAAAAATCTGCTTTTCATACATAAAGAGTTGCATAAGTCGTTTATTCAAGATCAACAAAATTAAAAAATTGCAGCTCTAAGGCTAAACTTTTCTCTAATTTAAATAATTAAAAATAAATTACAAATTAAAACACTCACAATGAAACTTTAAAATTTAAATTTAAAAAGCTTAATAATTTACACGTATAAAATACTAACATTTTCCAACTGAACAATTTAAAATTACTAAATGGAAAAATTAAAATTAGATTAAAAGTTAAAAAAATATTATTTAGATTAAAAGCTGCCAAATTTAGAATTTTTGACTTTTATAAACTGTAGAGATCAAAGATTCAATCTCCTCGCCTTAAATGAACAATCCAACATAGCTAAATATCCAATAATTATTCTTTTTCTTAATTAAACAATTAAAAAATTTAATGGGTTAAACATTAAATATTTTAGACTCAAATAATATTTTGAATATAGTAAAATCCTTTAATTGCGAATATGTTATTATGAAGTTATTTTTTAAGTTGAAAATTGCATATAAAGTTTCAAACAGACGTTTATATTTTTTTAAGACTTTCAAATAGAAAACGTTTAATTTTTAACTATAAAATCTGGAAATTCTTTAAATTTTTAATGCATTTAAAATCGTTTTGTCAAATTAATTCTTGTTCACTTTTTAATACATGAAGAACATATACATAAAAAAAGTATTTATTTATATTTACAGCTGATGAAATAAAAATGATTTTTATCCCAAATATTCAACTTCAAACGCTTTTAATTTGTAATCGTTCACGTCTTCAAGACATCATTTTAAAATTCTTTAAATGAAAAATTATGATATTAAGTTATGTATTAAGTTATGGAAATTATGGTAATTAAAAGATTTTCGAATTACGCATTCCAAACTGAATAACAGCATCATTGAAAAAGATAACAATTCAACTCATTATTTAAAAAAATGTTGAAATAAAACTGGAAAAATTTGTATTCTTAAAATTTGTGAAATTCCGGGTCAAAAAATAAATTCACTGTCATTTCCTGGTTTTTCCGAGTTAAGAAACTTCAAAAAAAAATTTGGAAAATGAAACTTTTGAAGCTGAACAATTTTAGTTTCAAGGTCTTAATATTATAACTATTTTAGAATTGCGCTTTAGAACTCAGCTTTCTGTAAAAAAATTACTATTATTTTCACAAGTAAAAACTACAGAATTTTATTTATAGTAAACCTTAAAAGTTTAATCATTCTATAAACGTTACAAATTGTATAATTTCTCATTAGAAAGTTTCAAAATTAATGAATTTGAAGATTATTATAATTTATTAATTGGACTAAAAAATAAATGAATAATCACAGTTTTATTAGGGATGTACTAGTTTCTAAAAATAACCATTAGATTAATAGTTATTCAATCGTAGGGTTTTATATAATGCTTCGCAATAATAGGTATATATTAGATTTAAAGTCCTTTGATACTGCTGACAAATTCGCGTTCCACGAACTACCATTTATCATGTATAATGATACCTAATTTTGAATACAAGCAGAGCATTAAATTCCCATAATGTAGCCGTAACATACCAAACAGGCTCAGTCATTTGGCCAATCTCTTCCGTCATATAAATTTTCCTCAATTGAATTACGACAAATTCATATTCGAAAATTGCATTCTAAACTTTTAGGGAATTAAATATAATATTTAAAATTTTCAAGTTTTTATGAAATTGGAAATTAATAAAATAATTATTAATGAGGTCAGGAAAAGTAGTTGGTGCATTAACTGAACGAAACAAAATTAAGTATGGAAAATGATACGAATAACTCTTTAGCTGAAAGAGGTAACTTACGTAACTTTCGGAGAATTTGTGAAGAGCATTTCGCCAGAATCAGGCAAGAATTTTCCAATCAAGATTCCAATACGTGAAGCTCACTAAGTATTACTCACGATAAGCGCTTCACTAAAGTACACCTCTGTCTTTGTATTACAGTCAATTAGAATTCTATACTCATTCCCTTCTACTTTGCTGCACATTTCTCGAATATATTTTGAAACCAATCAATAGCGTTAATTGAAATTGTGTCTCCTTGGAATTTACAAACAAGACTTAACAAATTATAACTTTGGAAAAAAGTTGTATATCCAATTTAAAAATAATTGACTTTAAACGTCGAAATGGAAAGGAAGCTGTCAAAACTTTACTCGGCTATCAAGATCATAGGCAAGAAATTTCTAAAAATGTGGTATTATTTCTAGGATTATCTTGAACCTTGTAATAAACTAAATAAATCATAAGGTCTCACATAACCGATTAAAGTTGCGACAACTTATTTTATTCCGTGCATAATAAATTGTTAATTTGACAGGATTCCAGTTTTCTATTTTTCGTATTTGAAAAAATGCCCATTTCATAAGGGCTTTAACTTAACTTGCACTGCTAAATTATAGAGGTCTAAACTTTACCAATACGATGAAAATGTTCTTTTTTTGTTGTTGCAATTTTCATAAAGCCAAATGGAAACGAAAGTTCAATTTTCTGGCTGCCACATTACGCGACATATATTTGTCCGTAAAAGGATCATCTTATCGATATTGAAGTGTGAATGAGGTTCTGTACCTATGATACGAGAGCATTGGTAAAATGTTGTAGGCGATTTCTAGTTTATACGGTCGACATTTTTCAAAAAGAATTGTATCCAATTAAATTTGTTTCATCTGATTGATGAAACTTTCTTTGACCTCAAATCAATTAACCGGGTAACTGTTTAACAATTCCCGAGTCCAAATTTTAGTCCTACTTTAGACCTCTCAATGTAGGTCTTAATAGGTTTTAGGAACGCTTATAGAGAGCTTCATTTATATTGGATTCAGGTTCTCTTTTAGTCCTTAAAGTGGCACAAAATTCCACTTTTTGAACTTGTAGGACTATAAGAGGTCATAATTCAAGCCTTCTTTTAGATCTCCGTCAAACGGTTTTTATATACTATCTAAGAAATGTCTTAACGCTTGTGAGAAACGACCAGTGCCGGGCCGAAAAGTTGTGGTGCTCCGAGTCATATTTAATTTTCTTATTTCAACCTCGGATATTTGCGTGACATTTGTCACTTAAATGTTGTACAATAACTAGGGGAGAGATGGTTGTGGTGACCGGACTAAATGTAATGTCCTAAAAATCATGAATCAAATTCAAATGATGAAATTCTGATTATTTTAACAAGATAAAAATCGTAGAATAATAATTATAGAACTGAATAATTTCTGAGTTTTAAATCTAACAAAAAAATTATTGCAGACATTTCATTAACAATTAAATTGTTGCTTCCTGAAATACATACTGTTTTATTGTGACTCTGACGTGATGTTGCAAGATTTAATTGATTTTAATATATTTACAGCGCTTATACAACCAATGAATTATACCAAAAGCCTTCAAAAGTACTTCAACTGTTAAAAACAAACAATCTTTTTATTTTTGTATTTCAACATATGCTGTCAATATATAATTTTTGGCAAAGGCTTTTCCATCTGTTTAAACCAAAACTGTTTTTTTTATTATTACTCTTCATGATCAGTATTTTTTAAGGAAATATACACTTAAGCATTACTTTTCGAATTAGGAAGAAGTAGTGGAGGTAAAAAATTAGTTTAAAAATCCACAAATACAGACGTTATTCATAATATCCACTGTACAAAGCTTTAAAATTTAATTTTGAATTTTATTGCCTTTGATTGCCAGCCTACACGGAGAAACATAGGTATTGAAAAGCAGATATTAAAAACTTTGATATTTAACAATAATTGATAGATATTACGGCATTATATCTAATATCTTTTATTCAACATACAAAATATTATTCTTTATTATTACACCATTAAGCCATTTCCCTTTCGGGGTAGGCGTGACTCACTCGCTAGGGGAAAGGAGTAGTGTGTGGAAGGGATAGAGATTTTTCAGATTAATCCAGAATTCTCGTGCTATTTAAGTAAATAACGCGTTCTTTCCGCAACGCTGCTCCGGCCCAGGTTGCTGATCAATCTCTCTAGCAATCACTCCCAGCGAAGAACCTCACGAAGTCGTTATGTAAGGTTCCCCACTTGGGTCCATTAGTGGCCAAGGTCTTTTGTTTCAGGCGTCATTCACTCTACTGACACTCTTTTTATTAGGGTAATATCTGTTTATATTGAAAGTATAAAATTTGTGATATTAACAGTTAATATCTAAGATATTAAAAAAGATAAATTTTATCGGAGCAAGGTCGCTGACGTGTGGCGGGGCGACAAAAGATTTTAACACAAAAAATCGAAATATTATACAAACAGGCGAATGCTTGAGGAATCGGATTTTAAAAAAAGAGGACTGCGATATTAACATTCTTCTGCATTTTATAGAAAATGGCATGTTTTACAGGTAATAATTTTTGCACAGTTAAAAAAATATTTCTTAAATATCTTATATTCTGCCCTTTAATATCTTGGATATTGTCAGTTAAAATCTTCTTTTTAATATTTACGGATGCTCTACTTCAGTATCTAGATTTCTGTTTCATAGTTAAATCGCTAAGATATTACCTATTAATATGAAGATAGTGTGTGCTAACATCTATTTTTCTCCTGTAGAGCAGTGCATTAGTCCCACGACAAATCAGTATAGTTGTCTGACCGATACTGCATGGGTCAAGACACTATACACCCGTACTTTGCTGAAATAAACTTCTGCTTAGTTCGAGCGGAAATACTGTTTTTGCGTGTACAGAAATATATTCTGGTGTAACTAAAAGTATTACTGTTACTAGTCGCCCTGGATTATCGAGACACTTGGACAAAAGCCTTTTTCAACTCCGGAATTAATCCCCAATAGGATCTGTGAAAACAGTGCCGAAAGCTGAATGGCACCTGGGCGAGGTGTCTAGAACGGCGACCCTGGGATACCGGGCGACTTCATAGAGTGAGCAACCTTATTCTTGCATGCGGGGCTCTACAATGATGGACGAACCCCTAACCCTAGCTTCTCGTGGGAACGACAATGATACCACCAAACATAGTTGTAGTGAGTGCGGTTGAAAGTAATACAACATGCACGGTCCGTCAATAATACCGATGGCCCAATGAGAACAGGCTGGTCAACAATGCCGACCACTCCAGAGCTGGGGAAGCCAATAAATATAGAGTCAACGCGATGGATCGGCGGAATCCGGGGGCTTTTATGTGGACGAAGTGACAAAATCACGACTTGCTGGAGTGTTACGATGCAAGTATGGCCCCTGAACAAGAGGGTTACTTGGCATGACTACATGCTCTGTGGTGCGAGAAACACCCATAGCTATCGCACTTTTCGCATCAATGTCTGCGAAATCATGCCGAACTACTCCAAAAAAGGGGCTATGTGCGCGGAACGCCTACTCTAGCAAAGCCAGAACAAGCCGGCAACAGAGAAATAGAGGTTCCACTAAGACCAACCGCGGTCAGGCAACCGATAGAGGAAAAGCGCATCTTTTTGACCCGTAAAAACATCAACAACTAGGTTTCTCTCAAGCCTAAAGATCTGGCTGAAATGGATGACGAGCCTCGTGGACATTTTCGCGAAAAATCTAGCCTCTGGACTATCAATTGTTGTGTCTATAATGCAGCGAGAGTTTTGGCCGACGCGAATTGTAAAACAAAACCTACGGTTGATCATAAAACCAAAAGACAAATGCATCAACTCGCCATAAGGACAGGATGAGCAAGACAGTACGCGTCCCGCATTCAGTATGTGACTAACTACATAGCATGTTGTTGAGACAATACGGATAGGATCTGACGCTAAAAGAAGTCTAGAGCGAAGAGAGAGGTGGGTCAGAGAAAATCAATAGTTTCTCCCTGACCCAACTCGACTCTTCTAAGACCCTCCAGTTACTGTCGACCACCCGCCCAAACCAAAAGAGGTCAAAGTATTTTAGAGAAAAGTCTACGAAGTGCAGCATGGACTGGACGAAGACCCAGAGAACTTGAATAGCTTCAAGGAGTTGTGTGATGCCCTCATAATACCTGAGGAAGAATGCCCACCCATCTCTATCGAGGAGGTGAAAAAAGTATTAGGAGTTATGAAGAACTATTCCGCTTTGAGACCAGATGGTATTAAGACCTTCTGGTGGAAGAAGTTGCCTTTAACCCATCAGCATTTGGCCCGTATTTTCACCTCATATTAAAAGTCGGAAGAGCCGATTCCGGAGTTGTTGGTGGAAGGGCGCACAGTACTCTTGTCGAAAATGGGAAAATTAGCTGACCCGAAGAATTACAGGCGAATCGCTTGTCTGAAAACACTGTATAAGATACTCACAGCTATCCTAAATGATAGGATTTTTCGGGCAATTGGACCTGTGTGGCAAGAAATGTATGAACAACACGGCTGAAAGAAAGGCGTAGCAGGATGTCGGGAGAACCTGCTTATCGATATATGTGTCTGCAAAGATGCAGCATCCTACTAGCGTGATCTATCGATGGCTTGGATTGGTTGCCGAAAAGCTGTCGGTTCGACCTCCCATAAACTTATCATCTGTCTTCTGGAAAACTTAAAGGTTCATTCGGAAATGGTGAAGTGTGTAGAGAGATTGATTCCGCTTTAGAAAACCCGATTTACTATCTCATCTGGAAAAAATCGTGTGACAACTAACAAAGTCACCTTTCAGAGAGGTGTCTTTCAGGGCAACACCAGGAGCTTACTCTTCTTTTGCCTCACATTATTGCCACTATCTCTAGCACTTTCCCATTCCCAGGGGTACTTTTGCGGCGAGCCTGAAAATCAAAAGCACAAGTTCATTCATATATTCTACATGGATGATCTTAAGATCTATGCTAAAAACAGAGAGCAACTACATCTAGCTCTATGGATTGTGAAACGGTAAACTAAGGAAATAGGAATGGAATTTAGGTTAGACAAATGCGCCAAAGTTTATATGAAGCGGGGGAAACTTAATGGCATCTTTCAGGATGTGAAATCTATAAAGGATACTCTTCGAAGCAGATACTCGTACAAACGTCTAATCCGGAAGATTTGTTCTTCCGAATTGTCGGCGAGGAACAAAGTATCTGCAACGAAAATGCTTGCCGCCTCGGCAGTATTCAATGCATTTGGATTGTTTCCATGGGTAAAATACGAGCTCAGATCCCTTCATATCATGACACGAAAGGTAGTGCAAATGAACAAAAGCATGCATCTTAAGTCTTCTGTTCCGCGACTTTACATCTCACGCTGTCAAGGTGGTGGCGGAATATTGAATCTTGAATGTTTTCATAACAGGATTATTCTGGGTACGGCACATAGAGTCGCAAATGGAAGAGACCCTCTTTTTAAAATGGTCAGGAAGCACGAAGAAGTGGGCAAAGGAGCGTTTCTGTACAAAGCAGAGGAGAAGGTTGTTGAAACACTCGGACTTACTTTCAGCATCAGGGGCGAGCAAAATTCATCACATCTTCTTTATCTCGAGTACTCACTTCTGAAAGCCCTGATTAAGAAAGAACAGGAGAAAAACTGTCGTGAACAGCTCCTCGATATGAGGATGCAAGGCATCTTCCACGGAAATGTGGAGGATCAGTCAATGTCTTGTGAGCTAACGTTTGCTTTCCTTGAATCGGCCCGATTGAAGTCTGGTACGGAGGGTTTCATTTTGGCATGCCAAGACGGTGTCATTTTCACCTTAACATACCGTCGCCACATTTTGAGCCAAGACATTCCCGATGATAGCTGCAAGACGTGCCATGCACACCCCGAGCATCTAGAACACATACTAACTAGTTGTCCAACTAATGCGAGAAGGACATACATCCAAAGGCACAATGCGGCACAAAGAGTGCTTTATTATCATCTCTGCCACTCTTACGACAATAACCTCAATATCGCTCCTCTAAATGCTTCTAGGGAAATAAAGTCAATTGTCGAGAATGATAAGTGCCACATATACTGGAGCTTTATATTCTCAACAATAGTTTCTGTTGCACACTCAAGGCCTGACATAGTTCTTTTTGACTTCGAGAAGCAAACCATTTTCGTCATCGAATTTTCGGCACCAGCTGACAAAAACATCATAATCAAGGAGAATAAAAAGAAAGGGAGGTATAGAGACCTTATAAGGGAGTTGCGACGATTATATCCGAAATATTCTGTTAACCTCATCGCCCTTATCGACGGCGCCCTTGCAGATGCCGAGCTTTCACTGGTTAATAGCCTGAAAAGGTTCTCTCTCAATAGTTTTAATTTTCTTTTGCTTAAAAATATGAATATTCTTAATTTCGACCAATGAGGAGAGAAAATATTTATCAATAATATTTTCAGAAGTTATATCATTAACGTTATTAACGTTTAAAAATTATATATAT